>NC_136658.1:51277162-51369662 GCF_903797595.1 Erithacus rubecula | reverse complement strand
AAGAACCTTGCATCAAAAACTTCTTAAATACATATAAAAAATACAAAAATGCTTAAGGCAGAATATCCCTTCCAATTTAAATTTGTTCAAGATTAGCTAACTCTTAAGTTTTCTGACAAAACACTTTAAACAGTCAATAGGACTTTTGTCTCATTACAACCAAAAAAGCAACAATAGATTATATTACGAAATAATTTTAAAATTAAATAAAATAGAAAAGGACATCTGTGACAAAAGTTTTGAGTCTGTGTAAAAGTTTCTGATTGTAAAGTATTCTCTTTTTTACAGGAGAAATAAGCATAGCAGATACGAAAATAGTTTTAAAAAATTAGACAAACCTCATTATAGAACACTAGAAAACAAAGGATGATGAAAAAGTGACTGTAATTTATATAATAATAGCTGGGGGTGGGGAGTGGGGGTGGGAAAGTTAAATCAGAAAATCAAAATTTAAGAATAATAATAGATAGGATAAATTAATTATTTTTTGTGTGCCCTGAATAAAATATAACATAAATCTCCTTATAACTATAATGAAATACAGCAAAAAAGAGACAAACATGAAGGAACAGACAAGAGAAAAGTATTTTTAGATGAATTTTGAAACAGATGGAGAATCATGTGGCTACAAACCCATTTAAATATATGTCACTTTTAAAAATCCAGGAAAATGTTGGTGGTGTTAGAGTGAAAATAGATATCTATATACCAGGACAAATTCAAAAAATATGAGAAGCGTAACTTAGATGGTGACCTGAAGAAAACAGGGCAGGGAAGATATATAGTGAGAGGGAGGGATGGAGGGGGCAAGAGAAATGTTTCTTATAACTGTTTACAATTCCTTTATGCTGGTTAATCTTAGTTGCCAAGAAGTTGAAAAAATGTACAAGGTAGATGTTAGAATTATTCTATTTCCTGCATTCCATTCAAAGCTTCTATTTCTCCAACACCTTGAGTGTGTAATTTATGCTAATTTTACTCTTTCTGAGATATTTTAAAGCCCTTTAAAAAGTTTATGCTGCAGTTAATATCCTTTATGTCATGAACACTCACAGTAAAACATATTTTACAGTAGCCAGAAGGAGGCATGGCTAGGACACAGAGGTTGCTCTATATGACCTCACATTTTTCTAGGGAATGCAGGAAGGACTTGCTTCTGGGTGGAGATGGCATGTTGGATTGTCAGGGATTTTCCTGGGGGGCTTGAGCAGTAAGGTGTCTTTTCTTACACCCTCTGTCATCACCATTGTTTCTGTAACTGTTTGTTTTCCTATCTCATTGCTGTTTCCAGTAAATTGTTCTTATCTCAGCTCATGATCTTTAACTTTTGTGGCTACAGTTTATTTCTCCAACATTATACAGGGGAGGAGAAGGGAAGGAGGACTAAGTGAATGGCACATTGTTTGATTTGGTTTCAGTGGAAACATTAAATTGGGTAATGCCATTCCTAATCCATGAGATATACAAATACTCATCAAAATGTAATCATTTTTTACTGTCATATTTGTCTATGTATATTTACTGAATCTCAGTATATTAGGACATCAAGTTATTTTTCTTGTACTTATAAATTTTTATCTATCTGCTAAGCAAAAAGAAGTTGATAATAAATTTTTAAACTGTTAATATTATTGTGGAGTGCTATTCCTGATACATATTTCATTGTTATTAAACTGATTTTTTAGTATTACTTCATAAAAGTTCCACTTAACATTGAGGCTAATTTTATTGAGTATCAAGAATAAATTTGTGGTGAATTCACTGTGGTGGGCTGCCAGATGCCCACCAGCTGCTCTCTCCCTCACCCTGCTCAATAGGACATAAGAGTGTTAGATGGAAAAGCTCATGGTTTAAGATAAGCACATCACTCAGTAGTTACCATCACTCAGTAGTACAGCAAAACCAGACTTGATTTAGGGAAAATAAATTTAATTTATTGCTGTTTTAAAAAGAGTAGAAAGGTGAGAAGCAAAGAATAAAACTAAAGCATCTTTTCCCCACTCCTGCCTTCCTCCCAGGCTCAGCTTCATTCTGTCATTCCAAGTTCCTTTAGCTCTTCATCCCCAAGCAATGCAGAGGAATGTGATGAAAGGTTTGTGATCAGTTCATAACATTTCATTTATGCATCTTCTTACTCTTCACAGTATATCCCTGCCACAACATATGGTCCCTGACATGGGATAAAGTTCTTCAGAGAAAGACTGTCCCAGTTTGAAGTCTTCCAAGGGCTGCAGTGTAGTTGTCTGCCCTGATGTGGTCCTTTCCACAGACTGCAGTGACAACCTGCTTCATAAAGGTCTTCACATGCTAGAGCAGGACAACCTGCCTCACCAGACTAGAAGGAAAAAGTACCTTTCCAACAATATTTTGACATATATCTGCATCCTTTTCAAAGACTGAATCGGCCTCGAATGCATACAGACCAAAAAGTATACATTTTAAAAAATTAATTTAGAAAGTTCAAGAGTCAATTGCATTTAAGAAATAAATTAACTTGTACTAACAGCACAAAACCTATCGCACAGCATCTAAACTTTCCAGCAGAATTTATTGGTCAAAGATTAGCTCTCACCATCGTTGTGTTCATTTTAAACAAATAAAATCCTTTGTATGTTTATAAGTCTGAGTAGATCAATGTGAAATGGTCCATGTTTGAGATGTGGAAAATGAAACTGTACATAAATCACGTCTATCCTTCCGGGGATTTTATTTCTGACTCATGTTGATACCCAAAAATTATTCTTTACCTTTTTCATTGCTGTTGGAAATGGCTGCTTCTTACAGTAAAGGATATCTTATCCAGATCAAGACACTTAAAAAAGTTATTGAGTTGGATCAACATGTTGGATTTGTTCTAAAGGAATTAATTTTAAATACATTACATTGTGCACTGAGAATATTTAGTATTCATCTCTCTGTTCTGCATCCTGAATCCAGCATACACATGTGCTCACCAGAGAAGGACATGAAAGGCCAATATTCATTTGGCACTTTTCCTTTAAGCTTCCTCCATACATCACGCATTTCCAATGTTATTCAGTTTGAGGTTATGGGCACAGAGCTAATGTGAATGTTGTACTAAAGCCAGCTAAACCAGAGAGAACAATGCCTACTACATGCCAGTGTTTTCATTTTCTGATCAAATGTCTTACAGTTCCAGAAAGCCAGAGGCATTTAATATGCCTGTCTGGCAAGTAAGATCAATATACGTGTTCAGGGGGTCTAGGAGAAGGAAGAAATTAATGAAGATTCATGTATCAATCAATTCTTTGATAGAATGAAAAGTAAATGTAAAACATTATGTTAATGAAAATCCAGGTCCCACAAATTAAAGCTGTATTTTATGTTATATATATTTGGGCATAAAGCTAATTTATCTTGCAGTGCACACTGCTTTCCAAGCAACAATGAAACAGATGATGAACCTAGGTGAAATAAGGCTAAAACTGTCTACTTCTCATATTGTTAAACATTTTCTCTAATTTGTTGGGAAAATATTCTAAATATTTACAAAATTTATTAATAATTTTTAAGTTTTTCCTGTATTTTGCATAATAGGTCACTAGACCATTGCATTTTCTAACAGAAGCTTCCATAAAGATCCATACCAATACAATTTGCAGATTCCTTCTTCAAACATGAAGTGTACAGCTTAAGCATCTGAAAGACCCATGGTCCTTATTCAAATAAGGAGAGAGTATTTTAAGCCATAGAACAAAATATTGCCATGCTACTGATAATGCAAAAATATGATGCAAGTGTGCACGAGTGAATGAGTTAAGCTCAAACCAAAACAAAACTTCATTAAATGTGTGTAGTTTATACTGAAATGTCCTAGAGAAAATAATCTCAAGCAATAAATAAATACTGACAGCCCTGTATTTATGAAGCTTTTGGAAAGAGAGAAGTGTAGTGAGAAACACTTGTGTTGAATATAAACAGCTTTAAAAGCTTTCAGAGGAAATTGGTGTACAATGTTATTTGAAAGAATGGAAAACATTTTTTGGACAATCAAAAGGGACCATTTTACAAATGCACTATTGCAGTAGAGGCAAAGAGAAGAAAAGTGGGACTACAAATACGTCCTTGTTTTGTTTCAGAAGCCATAACAATATGTCTGTTTTAGAAATAGATGGAAAATTTAAGTGCTTCAGTAGCAAAGCAAACAAACCAGTGTTAAATGCTGACTATCTAAGAAAAATAAAGTATTCTTATAATAAGAAACTATTATAAGTGAAGAAACAAGCATTTATTTTATTTTAGTGCTGAAAAGAAGTTATGGTGTGGTGTCCTATTTTGAGCAGTTTTAGTTACATTACGGGGAGTTTGATATTGTTTCCATCAACGTGTGTGCTCTTGATTATGGTAAATGAATGGCATGAAGTCATAATGCATGCAGTAAAGAACACAATGTACCTCAGTCAAAATCAGACCTTTGTCTTACTTGCAAATTTAGTCCATTTAAATAGAAACTCTGACTAAATCCCAGTAGAAACCAAGGTGATGGTATATACCAATGTATTTAAACCTTCTTGATTAGAAACTTTGGAAAACAAAGCCATAAAAAATTAAAATAGATCAAAGAGAGAAAGAAACTATTGGAATTATAGTATTAGCAGAACTTCCACAAGTGTTTTATTTTGACACTCTTTTGCTTTCTAGTTGATGTAAGAGGTCCTTCAAAATGCTGTGCCCAGGGGAGAGCCCAGATGAACAATTCCTACCAAGAATAAAGCAAAACGAATAAATAGCTCTAGAATATATTACTGTTTTTCTGGGGCCTATTGTCAGTCTTAGTGTTCCCAGAAGACTCCCGAAGAAAACAGATCCTGATGACAATTTTAACATTTCTCTGGTTGAAATGGTGAATAGATCTCTAGTAGAGAGATAAAATTGTTGAAATGAGAAGTCCTGTTAAAAAGATGAAATTTTAAAGATGAGAAAAGGAGACAATTGCTAAAAAAAAAGTCCCACCCATTTAAATAAAACAAAATAAAGGCAAACAAGGACACAGAATAGCAAAAAGCTAGCAGAATGCTTAAAGTTTGTATTTCAAATCAAAGTGGACAGAGTTATAGGAGAATTGCCAATGGGGGCTAGTTTTAGCTAATAGGTTGTCATTTTCCCCTTCTCTAACCCCTGTTCTTTTCCATATGCAGTCTGTGGTATGTGCTGGCATGTGAACTGTATCTTGTCCTACATGACTGGAAGTCCCCAGCTCCTCCCAGAGTACATCTATCCCATGCTGTAGCATGGAGGAAGTCTCGTGGTGCTAATTTCCCTCGCTGTGTGTTTCTGATGCACTTAAATGTGTGTCAATTAATAGTTTCCTGATATGCAGTACCAGGGCTGAAGCAATACCCTAGGGAACCTTTGGAAATGTTTATCTTGCAATGGGGATGTTCAGGCATTGAGCACTTTGCTCTCTGTGCCTTAGACTAAAAACTGTCATGAGCGTCCTTACTGGTAATCTGGTTGTGAATGTAGAACCCCAAGTGGTTAAACATCTCTTTGCCTTTCTTTAGTTGTTAGTCAAAAGCATCTGGAGTACACTGACATATTTTCTTGATATTTTGTATCCTACTCAGTATAAAGCTAACTAAACACGCTTTATTTTGCTTAATTTTGACACTTAATCTAGATTTTCTTTCCCTTAATAAATTCTGCATGATATGCAACTGTTGTAAATGCATAACAGTTCTCCTGTTCAAATGATGTGATAGTAAGGAGCATTCAAAATATGTTGTAGTTAAGCATGAGCTTACATTCATATCTGGAAGTACATAAAGAGAAAATGAAGTTGAGTGTATATGCCAATAAAATCAGCTACACAGAGAAAGCAGGGGAATACTAAAGAAGAAAGTAGATAAAAATTATTTGGGAATAACATTTACACCCAAGAGCGTCAGTAAGATATTGAAGAGCATTATTTGTTATTGTTGTTGCCAGAATCACTGGGCTATCATGGGCCACCAATATCTTCTCTGCCATTGATCCATCAGCAAAATACTCCCCATGGACAGAGCGTTTCAATGGATTGAGCAAGCAGAGATGTTCTGCAACAAAGTCACAGCCAAACAGAATAGCAGGGTGGATTTTTCCCTCATTACCTTTTTCCAGGTGCTCTTTCAACTTTCACAATTACAATTCTTGGGTTATTATTTTTGATACTTATGTCAGCTGGTGCTTAGAGTGAATTTATTTCTTTGCCACCTGGTGCAGGATCTACTGACTCTTTTTGTTTCTCTGCCATTACTCAGGAAGTTAAATTGCTAATCACAGCTGGGTTTGGCTCGTGAAAGAATAAAATGCATTGTCATTAAAGTGATCTCACCAGCAAGCAGGCAAACAAAAATTCTCCTTAAAACTATAGCTGGGAATTTCTTCCAACCACAGAGCCATCTTCTCTTTGTTATACATTTGCCATTAGCTTACAGAACAGTAAGCTACTCCTTATCAAGACATATATTCCAACATATTGCAGGACCTGCATTACTTTCAGGCTGGAAAATGTATCAACCAAATCTGATAAAAGCAGAGTGTAATATTCACATATACAAGACCTATTCACTCAGTCTGCGCTTCCTGTAGTTGTACTTCCTACACTGCTTTCATATTTTTTCCTTCTTTGAATATTGGTTATAAGAGGAAGCTTTACTTAATTTACCCACACCAACACTAACATCTCTTGTTGCCCACAATCCTCTTACAAGAATTTGACATCTGTGGATCATGAGAGAAGCAGAATGACAATTTGAAGACATGGAAACAGGTCTAAAACTCTTTAAAGAAACTAGAGAGATTATCAATGGGCTTTGAAAAATTTCAAAAGCCTTCAAAAGATTCATAGGGTCATTTTGAAAATTCATATATTTGAATGTGAATGAGCAATGCATGGTATAACTGAAATATTAGGTGGACAAAAACTGTGCTTTAGTTCTATTACTATTCCATACATTCAATTAATTGCTCAGTTGGTTACATATTTAGAGATGGCTTCATGAAGCCCTAGATCCAGCAGAGCATTTTGTTTACCTTACTCAAGACACATGATGTAAACCATAAAACACTTATTACTGATTTCTACTTGAACCTTAGTTCATGTAAGCTTAATAGATCAGTGCATACATATAAACATTACAGATTTTCTCTGTACAAATTACCATATATTATCACTATGGAAATTGACAATTAAACCTCTATGTGCTGTTAACAGTTACTTCAGCAAGAACTTTATTAAAAGTTGTTCAAATTCTATGCTTCTGAGATACAACCTTTCAAATCATAAAGCTATAGAAATCATGGTAATTTTTATTAGTTATTTTGCTTGTTAGCAGTTGACTTGCAGAGCCACAAATACTCTTACTTACAAAAAAAGTCAATTGAATAATTAAAAAAAAAATCCATAATGATTTATAGCTAATTTCATATCACCAAGAACACCAACATTGAATCCAAAATACAACTTCTTAGTTGTAGATTCCTTGCAGTTCCTTTCTTAAAAAGAAAGGAGTCAGATACTGAAAGTCCCAGTAAATAGAGTGCAGGTTAGTTGAACCAAATTGTGTCAAAAAAGCTAATAACATTTCAATATCTAAGGCTGTTTTTCTGTGCAGGCAACATTCTGGAAAATGGGCTACAATAGTGCCAGTCTCATAAAGGATTCAGTTTGCCGAACAGTATGAAACTCTCCCAAGGAGCCCCATATTAAGAACTGTGGTTAAGACCAAGCCGAATACACAAAGGTGACATTGGAACATCCTGAAAAAAGTGAATCTATGAGGCATTTTCCCCTTTATTTTCTATGAGAGATATTTAAAGATATGAGCAGGTTTCGATATACAGGTGAAAAGATTACTTGCAACAATTTAAATTGAATAAGAAATGATAATGCATTATTCTTTTGTTACCTCTAAGAGATGGAAGTTGTTTGTGCAGTTATTTCTTTATAGATGTTCTCCACTTGTCCTTTCTTTGATAATTTGAAAAAAAAAAAAAAAGAAGAATATGTGAGCATATTAATTTAATCTGTATTTTAATGCACTGAGTTTCAGTGTTTAAACTGCAAATGGCATCAAGCTGTGTTTTCAATTAATTTTTAAAAGGAAACTCCTCACAATTATTGTGGCTAGGATTCCCATCACAGAGGACTAATGTCAGCAATCTGTTTCTAATTTTGCAATTATATCAGAAATCTTTTCAAAATGGAATAGGCATTTTGCATGTAGGAGACAAGACACTTAAGATGGAAAATTTGCAATCTTATACTGTTTTATATTAAAGACATTACACAAAATTCCTGGTAATTTCTTTTTTTTTGTTGTTGTTTATTTATTTCTTAAGAAAACCTTACAGCTCACATCAAATTATTCTTTATTTATTTCATGCTATTAATTTCTAATCAATTTCATGAAATTACCTCCATATTAATTGTTTGTGCAGCTAATAAAAAAAAATGCAGTTTTTCTGTACTGCTTTCCCGTGGAATAGAAACCATTCTTTTGTTTTGCTAGAGCATCTTTCTAAAAAGGCAACTGGTTACTTTTCAAAGACTGAAAGAAAAATGTCATTTGAATATTTCTACTATTTTCCCTTGAAGATTTACACTTGCAGTTCTGATTTAAGTGTATGTGAAAAATTAAAACTGATAAAGAAAATAAGGTTTTTTTTATTTTTAAAGGCATTTTGCAGGAGAAGGAATTTTGACTTTAAGGGTTTTTCTTTTGGTAGGGTGATTTTTTGGTTTGTTTGTTTTAGCTTTGAATTGTTTGGGATTTTATTTCCTAAGCTGAAAAAATATATTCCATGTTGTTTTTTTTAGATGGTTTGAGTACAAGGGATTCTGAGCAATCCTCACCCTGCAAGAAGAGACTGTATGAGAGGAAAAGGCCACTCACCTGCAACATATCCTAAACCTTTGCTGCAGTGTAGGGATGGATGGAATGATGCATTCATGCATTATGTATGTGTGGATGCTTTCAAAGACATTCTTGGGATTTCCAAATATTTTCAAACATGGAGACAACCAGCAAAGTTTAAACAAGCAAATAAACAAATAAACAAATAATAATAATAATAATAATAATAATAATAATAATAATAAACACCCAGAACCAAACAAACAGCTCAAAAAACAAGAGACAGAGAGGAAATATGTTTGTTAAAACTGAGGTGAATTCTGCAACTAAGTTAAATATTAATAAAGTGAAAAATATTCAGAATTAATTGCTTTTCCATTGTACTGCAGTTGCTAATATATGTAGACTGTGTAGTGATAGGTTTAAAAAACATAAGTAGCGGAGTACAAAACAGACAAAATTACAATAAATAAATTTGCATTAAATATATAAAAATACAGTCACATCTTGATCTACTCTAGACATATTTATTTTATCAGATGCACAACTATAATTGATGGCCATTTTGTCCTCAACAACATTTACACAGCTTAACAGTTTTTAAAATAGCTGATCATAGAGTTTAAGTAGGACACACCTTTGAAGGGCACTGAAAATTAAGATAGTCTATCACTTTGTTCTTCAAAACATTTTAAATGGAAAATTGCAATGCCTGTTCAATAAACAAGCTGTGGCATGTAAAAAAGATCAGGCACACCATGTGGGTAACAGCTGAAAACTGAAAAGGGTATGAGTATTCTTTAAACACCCACATTCAATATGTGTAACTTTATGCAAGATGGAAATTACAGGAGAATCACACACTATCAGTTAAGTGAGTCATGGTTGATAGAGACCCAATACAAACATATGACAAAGCTGAACCAAAAATTGTTAAATTATGTAGATTTTCTCCTATTACTTGAGTGAATATTAAACTAAGGGGAAAAACAATTTTAGTAGTTATTTTTTTTAAATTTTCTCTCTCTTAAACAAGAAGAAAAATTACTAGTTGGGGGGTTTCAACATTCTTTTAGTAAATCTACAACATATAAAACCAGTAATCTAATTCCTTAAGTAAAATAAAAAGGAATTTTATAAAGAGAGATGGTAGAGCAGCAAGCTGCATTTGATACAAAAAACTTTGGAACACATTTTTTTAATTATAAGTATTTCAGCATTTTTCAGCGGCTATAAGGTTAACTTATCTTCAATAAAAGCATATCCAAAAGTAAGCATGCCATCAAATTCCTCACAAATATCCCCTTGCTGTGTCACAGTGTCACTGCATTTCTACTCCAACCTCCTAAATGAGGGAAAAGTGATAAACTGGGTTGTCACCCCTAAAAAGAGGTTAGTTAGTTGCTGCTAAGATCTTCATACAACTAGCATAATAAATACTGCAGCTTAATGCCTCTGGTCTCCCCTCTCTCACCACTTTTAAGATATTTGCTCATTTAAACATTCTCAAAATGGTCTCTCAGGTGGCAGAAATAAGCTAGCATAATTGATTCTAACCGTAGGTTTTACCAGTAGTTGACTTTTTGACTGCTTCCTCTAGATAAAAAAATTATCTCTTGTGTTCTTTTTTTATTTCTTGTCAGCTATGAACAACATCGTTCTGATTTCATGCATATTCATTTACATAAGCAAGTTTTAAAATATTTTCTCTGTAATTTAAAAGCAACAATTGAAATGAATGAAGTCAAACTGAATTAATTGGAAGGATAAAAATATTATTTGACTGCATACCATTAATCATAATTGAAAACTTTTCAGGTCAGAACACAGATGCAGTGGATGATGAAGCTGTAAATTTAAACAGTCTTCAGAGATCTTGTGTTGCACACAGAAACTTCCTGCATTTGCCTGATATATTTATTATATTTTTTTGTTAGAAAAAAATTGCAACATGATCTACTTAGAAGTGTTTTAAAAGTTTCTCAAGAGAATATAATCAGCTAATTACTTCCTCACACCTTTTTTCAAATAATTCAATATTTCAATATTAAACTACATTGCTCTATGCATTACAAAAAGCTGGATTTGAAAGAAATATTACTGATGTTAGTTCATAAAGACTTTTTAATTGGCATGAAGCAGTCACTATAAACAGATATATATCATAAACTGTGATTCTTTAGATTCAAATGTGCTTTCCACATATAGCCATGTTTCATAGAGGGTTTTTTTCAGTTTTGAAGGTCAATTAAACTTTTCTCCACTTATTCCTGTCATACTAAGTTTCATATTATTCCAAATGCCTTTCCTAATGGTAAGTTGTGTGCATAAGAAATGTGCCTCCCTATGTGTCCAATTCCTCAGAATCAATTTCATTGTTCACTAAATTTTAAAGAATTGATTACCAGTTTGCAGTAGTTGATACCTAACAGAAGAAAAACAAAACACAAATGCAATTGGAAAATATATCTTAAGGAATTCATTTATTTCTTCTCCAGTGTCTCTAATCATTTTTAGATTAAGCCAGAATTTCCATCAGGGAGACAGATACAGCTTTTAACACCTAATAGTTTTTTATCTGAGTATAGTTGTTTTCATGTAAAGTAGACTATCCAAGCTCACAGAGTTTAGTGGACATCTAAACTAAATCTACAGGTATACAGGTGACTAGTATTATTGGATGAGATTCAGAAATAAAAATACATCCACAGAACAGAAGCAGATATAACATAGGACTTGTTATAAGTGGATCAACAGACCAATGGAATCACAGTTTGATGCCAGTTCTGATATGCCAGTGCATCACAAGCAAATTTCCTGAGGTATAACCCTGTAGAAAACCACTGAAAATTATTTTTATGAAGAGGGGTTTTGGCTACTGTAACCATCACTAGGATAATGTTACTAAAATAGAAGATATCCTTTTCAAATGCAATCTAAGATTCTTGAATTTTGCTTATGTTCTTTCATGCTGAATAAAATTCCTGTTTTTAGTAATATGGTGTTGATACATGTTCAAGCAGATGGTGCTACTTCCTACCTTGAACATTTGGATTCGAAGTATTTGTTTCCATGAAAATCTGAAATTTGTTTCCATGAAGACATGATGCTTAAATTTTATGAAACTTGAGATGAAAACAAGGGAATCTTCAAATGTATTACTATTAGATGTATTAATTGTAGTATAATTGATTAGAGTACTTATGTATATAAGACTTTATCAAGTACAATACCGTCTTCATGTTTTGGTGGGGGATATTTTGAGCAACTGAATCAATTAGCTATTACCTTTTGAAAATAAGAAATAATAACTACAGACCTACGAAAAAAATGTTTTATAGGATTTTATGAGACGATAAGTTTTAAACTCATTTTTGAATGTGAAAAGGCCTATTTTCTTACCTAAACTGGTATTTCCAGTATTTTAAAGCTGATTTCCTGATTTCCACTGCAATTAGAATTATTTTGCCTTTTAACCTGAAGACTTTTTTGTGCATTAATCATAGGTCCTCAACCTCATTAAAATATTTATATTGAATCATAACTTGGGACAACAGAGCAACAATTAAGACTTTATTTATTAGACATGATGCAATCCTGCACCTTGTCAAAACCACATTAATTCACATTAGCATGTGATGTTTAAATTTTGGTAGAAACACCAAAATTCACCATTTATGTTGTGGCCCTATTTATTAGTTTTTGTAGAAATAAAAATGAGCCTACAGTGAAATTTGCTATTTGCATTATCAACTCAGAGATTCAGTCAATAGGCATGAAACATAAAAATACTTATTTGAAGCATTTGCCCTTTATGTAATGTTGCACAAGCCACCATTTTCCACAGCTTCAATCCAAAAACAAGTTAGCTAACTGCCCAAATCTTTCCAATCAATAAAGAAACTAATTCTGGCAATGGTAGATAATGGCCTTACTCCAGTGCCCAAAACGACCTGTTAAAGGATTACGAGTTAATTTAATAGAGGATAGAAAATTATATCGGAAAACAATAGCTTCTAAAAGGGGATGCAAACTGTATTCAAATTTATGGCCTATTGTTTTTGTTTTCTTTTCCTTCTAACAAATTGTTTTAAGTAATAAAATTTAGATAGAATAATAACTGAAATAAGAACTTAGTTCTAAGAAAGAAATGTGACAGGAAAACGCATACATTTCTACTAAATTTTAACTTTCGTTTAGCAAACTACAAATAGGAATGATGAACAAAAGTGTTTCATCAAATAATTCAGGCAGAATTCTGCAATGCTGTAATGTGTTGGATACTATGAACACAAAAAATTGCAGCACACTGTAATACATCTTGTTTATGTGGTGCTGGCACATAACTCAGACATGATTTACACTTTCAAATATTTACATAGAGTACTATGGTGGTATGATACACAAACTACACAAACTATTAATCAGAGTATTTGGTTCTGCACACTGATATTAGCTGATTAATCTTCCTGCAGTTTAAATGTGTTTTCATTAAGTCAAAATTTTGCCATTAGCATTAAGTGTGAGTCAAAAGGTTCATATTACGACTTCACTTACAATGACTTCTATGAATGTTCAATCTGCAAGCTATTAAGAAGAGATGAACCAATCAGAGGTAAAAATCATGCAATCTTAGTCCTGGCTGGGTGCATTTGATTGCAATCAAGAATAATCTGCTCATCTAACCAAGAGTGCTGGAAATAAAATACATGAATTTTGCGATATTTCACTTGAAGTATTTTTAATTCTATCCTCCTTTAATCTGAGGGTTTTGATTTGCAGCCCAGTTGTTTTCCCACTCATGCAATGATCTCTGAAGAAAAAAATAAATTATGTCCATAAATGCATCTTTATCTGATACATAAAAGTTACAATACATACAAGGACACGAAACAAACAGATTTAGAGGTCACTTTAATATTAATGGAATAAAAAATTAGGGAGTCTATAAATGATATGAATTTATGGGTTTTAACCTGCAATATGACTAAATTGTGCTTTTCTCGATTCTTCTGCCTAGTTTCTTTAATTCTGACTTAGAAAATTTTAGTAAAGAACAAAAGTTAATTTCATATATCTTTTAATAATAGTTTTTATAATCCCTGATAATTTTCTTAGTCTATCAAGCATAGAAATAGCAGTAAAAAATATCCTGATAAAATGTATTTTCAGTTCACAGACATCATTTGATGTTAATTTTAGTTTCTGTTTTGCCTTTGAAGTGAAGATTTCTTTATATAAACTTGTTACATAAAAAAGGTATTTTTACATCACCTCTGTCCCTCTCATCTCTAATGGTGATGTTCTACTCTGAATAGGATTAGCTATATCCTTACTACTAAGAAAAAGAATTCTTACAATAAAGTACTACATTAATATCTGGCTTCCTTTCAAAATGGTTATAAATCTGTCTTCCTTTTAAGAAGGTTAACAAAACTCCAGTTTCACGTATACTTCTATTCAGGTATTCTCAAACAATATTAGAAGTTATTCAGAGATTGCACTTCTTTTTTGGTTTTGTTTTTCTTTGTTCATTTTTTGTGGTTTTTTGTTTTATTTTGTTTTGTTTAGTTTTTTGTTTTTTGCTTTTGTTGTTGTTGTTGTTGTTTCCTAGGGTTTTTTTTTTTTTGTTTGTTTGTTTTCTGTAATAAATGCATTTTAGAAAGGGAATTTATTAAAGATAAATTATTTAGTCCAGGAGCAACTGAGGTCTGACACAGAAAACTACAAGTATTCTCAGAAAAGCAAAAGCAGCACTTGTTTCCCAAATCAATTATTTTTACAGGCCAGTTAAGATAAATCTTTGGTATTTTTTAGCCCTCAGATTTGTGGCACAGAGTGCTCCTAGTACAGCATGTTGCTCAAAAAATACAAGCAAAAAAAAAAGGCACAAAAATCCAGTTTTAGATTAATATCAAACTTGTGTCCATTTTTTAATCAAGCCAATAAGTCTTCTCTGTTTTGCAAGTGATTCTCTCAGTATCTTCCAAAAAAATGACTTTTACTATACAACAGTATATTTCACAATTGATTATTCATTTTGAGGGGAGTATGTAAACATGGACCTTTTCCTCCTGCCACCAAACTTTGAATTGGGCTGTTATACAGACACTTCCAGAGTAAAGAACAAAAGGTTTTTTTTTCCTGGCAACTCTATCCCCTCTGTAACCTTCCATTCTACTATGGATTAATCTCAGAAGAACTCATCCTTAGTAATTACAGTAAGACGTTGCATCACTAGTGATGTGCCATATAAATTGGGACTTACAATACGTGAAGTAAGGTAAGAAAGTCCCTCCCAGCCGAAAAACAAACTATCAGAAACATTCATTTTAATATGACAGACTGATTTTGAGATATTGTGTGTTAGATTTAAAGCAAACATTTTCAGCCTTCATTTTAAACTCTCGATTTCAAGAAATCATTGTTGTGAATTACAATCACCAGGTGATCCCTTATCTTCCAAGTCAGAACACTAATGTTTAACCTCCTCTGCCAAACCATGAAATGCATGAAGGTCAAAGTTTAAAAAATATTATAGAAGGTTGGAAAAGTGGTCCCATGATAATAAGGTGTAAAAAGATGGGGTTTTTCCCTGCCTCATATATATGCTTTTCATTTAAGCAAACAAATAGCTAACAAAAATAGATTTCTGTGTATTTTCAGGTTATTACACATTCATACATATCTTTACCTTGAACGAGTTTTCTGCTACAATTCTTTGGAAAAATTCTGCAAAAGATGGCTTTTAAAATTATTGAATGGAAATACACTTATTAAGAAAATATAATACAACAGTAAGAAAAAGAGATTATTCAACAGCAATACACAACAAAATTAACACTCTTAACTATCCAGTTTTTTACTATTCTTTGCCATAAATCTGTTTTAGGTAAATTTCCAGCACATCCCTGAAATCTGTTTTTAAATTTAGCAACACAGCATAGTTTAAATATTTCCATAAGTATTTTAACTTATAGAATAAAGAACACACAAAAAAGTATATGATATTGCTGAAAAAAAGACTATTATGTAAGATAATTCAAAACATTAAAAGTATAAGTTTCTCAAAATGTTCAACAAGCACATAAATATTCAGTGCACATAACCTTTAAAAAGCAAACTTTTGTGATCTTTCTTCTATATTTAAATTTTAATCAATTTCTTAACTAATCCCCATCTGACTTCAAAACAGTAATCACCTTTAGGTAATTTTTTTTGTATTGAGTGTGCGCTAAGGTGACATTTCAGCTTTTTAGTATTTAATCTTTAATAAATTCCCAGCAATATATTTATTATTACAGTGAAACTAAAAGACATCAGCATTTTTAATAAGCAATCACTATTCAGCATTTACTGAAAGTGAATATTATTCTTCTTTTAACCAAATTAATTTTGTTGATTAGGTGTAACTAATCAATAGGGTATTTGTTAGTAATGGTTCTCATGAGTTTTTTCCTTTTTTTATTTAGATGCTTAAAAAAATCATAAGTGGATTTTAACTGACTTCATGCAGATATCAAAATAGGATCTATGAATTATAGCCAGAAAGGCATCTCTTTCCTTCCTTTATTGTAAAGTGACATGACCATCCAATGTAACCTTGAGCACTTTCAGAGATGTGATCATGGCTAACATCTTGGATAACTTGTTCCACAGTTTCTCCTACCTCACTGTAAAAGATGTCTTCAGTATTTGCAATCAAAATTTATCCTTGTTCAGCTTAAAAGCATTGTATATGCAAATGCAATATTAAAAGTCTATTAACACATAGATTTTGGTAAAATGAAAAGACAGACTACTGAAGTAAATCTAGCTCTTCAATGCAGACAGATTTTCCCTCAATTTTCTGAAAAGAGTATTTTGCAAGATTTCTGGAAGAAGAAACCAAACCAATAGAGAATTTTTTATAAAGACGAGTTGCCACAAATCAAGAATCATAATTTCTAAAATAAAGCACACAATTCTTTTAAACTGTGATCACATGAAGATTGATTTATCTATATGGTAAGAGAGAACTGAGGCGAACATGAACTGCAAAGTTCAGAGCTTCTTGTCATCAAAAAGGATTATTCAGCCCTCTAAGGCTGGCTGCTCATCCTACAATGAAAGTTGTGCTGATGTGAAAGCTGCTCTGATGATGCCTCACATATATATTCATACAGTTCTCTTTCATTTTCTTGCTGATTGACTGCAGACACTTTACAGAATTTGTCTTAAAACTGCTAAATTGATCAAAGCCCAGTAATGTCTTGCATTGCATTTTCAGCTACTAATTATTTTTGATGATCAAGGCAATGAATCAACTATAACTTTTGGAAGTTGTTTAAGCCCTGTGCAAAACATTTTTTTTTATCATCTATAGTTAGTCATTTCACTGATGTCTCCTCTATTGTATTTCCAGAATATTTTCCTTGAGAAATTAATAGACTAGGAAAAAATAGAATCAGGATATATAGAATATGGTTTCTGTTGTGAGACGTAATTTTTTCACTCCACTCAGAACTTTCAGAAAGACAGTATAAAAGTTTTTTAAATAGCCATTTTCCTACTAATAGAGGAACCTTGTGAAAACAGTAGAAGTGCTAGAAAAAAATTTATTGACAAAGACTTAAGACTATCATCAAATAAAATTTATTCCAGATGCAAGACTGATCTTGATTTCAATAAAAAACAATGAATTGACTACATGTCTTTGACATCTTATCAATATTGTGAGTATTACTTGATGTATGAACTATATGAAAGAGATATCAAAGTAGAAAAAAAGACTGAGGAAAAATAAGAAATAAGTTCCCTCCCACTTATTCTTATGAGAACAAAACTGATTATTGATTATAGTTTTAATTGAGTTTAGGATATTTTACTATATTTATGGGAAAACGCCTATATTAATTATAAGTATGTAGGTGGACATATGCAAAAAAAATCTGGCATCAAATAATTTTTTTTTTCTTTTTATCCTTCCTTGCCTATTTATTTAACTAAAATTCAAAAGAAATAAAAATAAAGGCTATTTATTTTGTCGAGACACTGGAATTCATTAGAAGGGAAGTTTGAGGATCTTTGAATACAGAACAACTCTGTTGGCTAAATTTGGGTATCTAGATCCATTATATGAAATATATATTTATTGATATGCACAACTCTGTCATGGAAGGATAATACTTAAAGAATCCACACAGAAGAAACAAGAACTCAAGAATTAGAGGAACAGCATCTAAAAAAGCTATGTATTTCCATTTTTAAACATTTCCTGACATCCTGGTGGTTATATTTCCAGCTGATGAGATGATAGAATATTAAAAGTACAATTATTTCTGTCTCAGACCTTGTTTTAGTTCAAGATGTGAAGTGATGAATTGTATAAGCAAATACACAGACATACTCTTTTTTCTTTCTTTTTTTTATTTTTTTTCTACTTATTTGAGTGTTTTGTTTCAAACAGAATTACAGAATCAAGTCTATGTTCTCTCACCGTGTCATTGGTTGCCTCAGAGAAGAGACCAATCCCCATCTGGGTACAACCTACTTACAAGTAGTTGTAGAGAGTGGTAAGGTGCCCCCCAGGTCTCCTTTTCTCCAAACTAAAGAACCACAGCCCCCTCAGCCACTCTCACAGGATTTGCTCTCTAGTCCACTCACCAGCTCTCTTGCCCTTCTGGGGACACACTCCAGCACCTCAATGTCTTCCTTGAAGTGAGGGACCTAGAACTAGATACAGGACTCAAGGTGCATCCTCACCAGGATGAGTTTTTCTCAGATACATGGCCAAATATGTAGTGTTCTCTGAATATCTTCAAGAGTAGAAATGGATGCATTCACTTTGAAATAAAAGCCCCACATTTTAAAGGAACACTTAAAGGAAAACAAGGAGGTTCTATTGATATTTATGACCTAATAAATTGAACAGCAAGTAAAGAAAAGAACTTTGTTTTATGTTCGATTTAGCTCATCTAAAATTAGATGGTGGAAGAAAATTACTTTTTTCAACCACAATTAATGAGATAACCTCATTAATATACGTACAATATGGATTTACCTCCACGTAATGTTTGCTAAGACACATTCAACAGGAGTGAAGGCTAATGATCACAGATCCAAACAAATAGCATTGTCATATTTACATCAGCATATTGATTACAAACTTGGTATGTAGTGTACAGAAAGTAATTTCATGCTTCACTTTCTACTTATTTTCATGTTTTGATAAGCATTTAATGTCCTTCCAGCTGTTTCTGGATGTTGTAGTTCCTGGGAGAAGTACTGTGTGTACCCAAACAAAATTAATTAAATGCTGCATAACACTGTACTTGTTGGAACAAAATTTCTAAAACAGATGCACCCAGCCATAATATTTAAATGCAAAGGTTTATCTGTCTCAGTGTCTAGATGTGGTGAATGGGGAAAATCTAGGGAAAAATATAAGAAATATACATAAGGATATTTACCTAGAAAAATCCTCAGAAACTGCATGAAATATAGAGATTTCATCAGTTAAAGTATTTGTCTTTTAAAGTTAATTACAGTATATAGTAAAGTGGAGAGAGACATGACTCGCAAGGAGATGTTATTTACTTACGGTACCAGAGTTTAGTTGACAATTGACTTCTGTCATAGTTAAGAGTAGCTATTGACCACACTGTTTAAGTAGACACCAAGGTTAATTGTGTTAATTAGGTGTTATGCAATATTGACCCTTTAGGATCACCACCTGCTACTGCTCTCTGCTTTCCCATCAAACTGTTCTCCACAGCTCTTTGAGTGCAACCATCCAGCCAATGGCTTCATGTGATCCATCCTCCAAATCTCTGTCTCTCCAGTTTAGAAAAAAGGGTGTCATGGGCAATATTGTCAAATACTTTATATGTCCAGGTAGATGATGTCAATTATTCTTCTTTCAACCACATAACATGTTACATGCACCAAAGAAAGTTTTTTCTGGTTTAAACTTAATTTCATGCCCTATAGGTATTACGAGTCTGGAATTTTACTGGCTATGGCAGTGGAAATGAAATAAAATTAGTCCAGTATTTCTCATTAGCTTTTAGGGACACTCTTAAAACCTCATATTTTAATGAAGCATTAAGCATATCTTATAAACTCCTAGCAATATTGAATAATGATATTTTAGCACATCCTAATGTATAGGCGCTTTTTTCTCCCCACATTTCAATAAGGGAAAGGATTTTTTTTAATTGAATGGTCTATCATGATTTGAAAAACAGAAGTTTAAGAAACTGTGAGACTTCAAGAATATTTTCAGCTAATGGCTTTGAAACATCACCCACCTTTAATTAAATAAACTACTTTTTCACCACGTTTTCACTATGAAAGTCCCTTTATATACAGGAACAGGTCTGTTCTCCTGGTGCCTGACAATAATTAAGAGGGAGAAATGTCTAAGCATTAAGACATTTCTATTAAGACACTCCATAATCTAGAAACCTTGGGGATGGTGATGCTTGGGGAACTCACAGAACAAATGCCATCTCTCAAGAGAGCATATGCTGTTATTGGTTACACAAGTTAACTATCATCTGTTGTAGAAATAACAAATCTTTAGACCTTCATAGCAAGTTTTGCAGATAGTCAAGGAAAAATAGAAGTTATATTGTGTTTCCTCAGAGGAATCTTCAAATCTGAAATTACATAACTTTCTAAGAAAAGCCAAACAACTGAGAATAATAAATTACACAGCTTCAAGATTATCAGTATCATTCATAATAATGTAGACTAGAAAGGTATAGACTCAAGGTTGTGCATTGTTTTCCATTGCAATATACTATACCTGTGCATGGTTTGTGTACTTTTTTTAGGAGAAATAATTTCACTTTAAAAGACTTTCTGCTCTGCTGGTAGGCTATACATTTGGCAGTGCTCCTTAATGAGTGTAGATTTATTAGAGAATTATATCTGAAATTGTATAAGCCATATCCTAATTTTCTACAATATCCATGCGTAACCCTAAACCTGAGAATTCATGAATTCCAGCACAATATCACTAACCCTCTTCATCTATCCATGCTCACATACAGACTACCACTGATTGGTTAGTAACTTGGTTCCTTAATAGGAATAAACTGTATTGCTGTGTAGAAGCCAGTCTTGTGAAACTTGAAGGCAGACAGATGGACACTAACTGCTCAATCTCCTTGTCTGCATTTGTGTTGATTGTATTCTGATTAGTGCTATTTATTCTCTCTATAAAACACATTTCACGAAGTTTAGGCTGTGATATCACATACAAATTTTCAGTAATAATTGCATATTAGAACTGTTCTTTGCATAAATATGGAATAAGTTAGATTGAAAGAGACAACTCCCTGGATAGAGTAATGTCACATTATTTGAGATTGCTTAGAGCTGTGTCCATCTTTCAAGTGATGGAGACTTCACAATCTCTCTGAGCAGCCTGTTGCAGTTTTTCACAACAATCACTATATTTTTTGCTTGTTTGTTTGTTTTTATATCTATTTGAAATTGTTCTTGCTGCAAATTTTTTTTTTCTGTGGCCCATCACCCTTTCACTGCGCACCTCTCAGAGAGTTTGATTTTTTTTTCTCTATTACTAGTCAGTGTCATCCAAAGAAAATCAATTGCTTTTTTGAGGGCAGGGCATAGGAATTAGGTGTCTTCTTTAGGATGAATAAACACAGAATTCTCAATCTTCCCACTCAAGCCTTCAGCCACTTGTGGCCACTTGTTAAACTTTTTCAGTTTTCAGATGCTTTCCTCATATCTGTGTGCTTCTGAGTGTGTCAGTAACAGGCACTTCTGCAGGTTCAGCCTTATGAGTGGTGAATAGTGAAGAGTAATGACTTCCTTGCACCCAGTGACTATTTCTAAGTATGCACTGTGCTCTCCCTGGTAGAGTCCACTTTGGAGCTGGCCTTCCCCACAGCAAGGATGTGCTGCTGACTCTCAATCAACTTGGTTTCTGTCAGGACTCCCATCTCTATTTCTGCAAAGCTTCTTTCAAGTATTGGTGGGTAATCTCCATTTTACTGCTATTGTGAAAGATATCAAGACTGATTTTGTCTATTCATAAACTAAGTGGAAGTTGACTATAATTTACAAAAAAAATTAAGGGAAATGGACTTACCCTGGGTGAAGAAAAGGATTAATATTTTTGTGAAGAGACAAAATGGCATTTTATCTGGATCAAATTGTCCCATTTGAGTATTAAGAAAGCTTGATTTGTTCTATGCAACTACTTGGAGAAATTAATAGATACTGAGAAAGAACATGAGACAAGGAAACTGACATATTGAAGGAGCAGCTAGAGAAACAATATCAACAACTAAAGAAATGAACATAATAGATGAGACATAAAATAATGAACAGTTAAAAGACATTGAATAAGAATAAAAATATCAGTGTCAAGTCTGAAAGCAGAATACAGTAAATAGACAAAACAGAAATTCAATACAGGAGCAAACAATAGGCAAAGTATGCAAAGTAGTTGAAGAATATGGGAATAGAAATGTGCCTTGGGCCTTGTGCAATGAGATAAAGCAGATGACTAGAAGACCTGAAGATATTTGAAGTGAGAGACAAGTGCTGACAAATTACTACAGATAAGAAATTAATAAGTGATGGAAAGAAGATTTTGAAAACTGTACAATGTGCAATTACAGGACTTGGAATAAGCCTGGAGAACATTCTCTCTGGAGAGGCATACCTCAAATAAATGAAGAAAAGCAAATCTCAGAGTTCTTGTGAGAAAGAGTAAAATATCAGTACAAGGCTTGACAAGTACGAATGCAAAAAGGGGAAAAAATATGGACTAAAAAATGTAAGGCTTCCACAATCTTGCAAGAAAATATGACAAATACAAAAATTACATCATCCAGCAGATAATTGACATCAAATCCAGAAAACAGCAAGAATGAACAAATGAGAAAACTTATCTACAAGAAAGATGAGAAGAACAAGTGAAAAACATATTGAGCATTAACTTATTCATTCTACTGGCATTTACAAGAATGCTGAAGATGTGAATGATAAAGTGTGTCAGTGACTTTTCCAGAGGAATGAATAATAGGGATCAGATTCTTGTGATAATAGAGATTCTGGAAAATATCACTCTTACATAACACACAACAGTAACTTCACAGGACTCAAACAGACTTTAGATTACATTTCAAATAACAGAATATGGATTTTGAGAATGAATGGCATTTTCAAGCAGATAAGCTTGTTGACACAGTGTGTCTTTAGAGAATTAGTGACAGCAATAAGAGCAGATGAGAAACTGATCAGATTATTACAGGCTAACAGGGAAGATAATCAAAGATGCTATCAGATGTGTTCATTTTAGTGATTAAAAGTAGAAAAAGCTTTTGTACTGGAAGGCAAAATAGAAAAATTGATTTTATGTGAGAAGTAAGTGAGACAATCAAAGGGGAAACCTTAGATGTACAAACGATCATAGATTCATGGTTCCATTCAACAACTATTTCCAGAGAATTACAACACAGAGACATTAGTACCTTGAAGAAACCACTTGAAATCAAGTGCTGAATTAAAGAACTGAACTAATGCTAAAAGTCAGATTTGTCAGGAGGAAGAGGTCCTCTTTTATTCTTCTTTGAAATCAAACATCAGTAAAATGTCAAATAAGCCTGAATTGAGAGGGTTTCCTAAAGATGAAGAAAATTCCTTTAAACTTCCAGCATTTACTACTACCAAAAAACTTTCTATCAATCATAGCAACAGCAAAAGTGAAATAAATTTCACTTTTTGCATTTGAAATTATTTAGATATAAAATTTTCACTTCCTGTATGGCTGATAAAAGCTTGTTTGAATACATGTTCTTTATATTTTCAAGGATTTCTACAATAATAAACTCAAGAAAATTTGACAAAAAAAAAAATCATGCCATAAAGACAAACAGGAAAAAACATTTTTAAACAGTTTAACTCTCAAAACACAATGCACATTCTTTCAGAGCTAAAAGAATTTGAAATTCTAAATGCTTATGATGGAAAACTTATTTAATATTAATCCACCACTAAAACTTTTATGTATTCGAAATTGTTTCCTTCGTAAATCTCCATCTTTCTGGAAAATATCCAGACTAGGATTAAAGAGGTAGTGGTCTTGCATAGACTTTACAAGAAAGAGGTCATAAATGTTGGTTTTATTTTCCTTCCTTCTCTGCTGCTGCTGTCATTTGGCCAATTAGTATGATAGTTGTATTTTAGGAGAATCAGATGATTTCTACAATCATCGAATGTCTTTTGTCTATGTTGGTCCTCTAGAGTTCTTTCTCCAAATACTATATAGAGCTCCATCAGAAATTCTCTATGTGTGAAAAAAACCAGACTGGCTATTTCAGGTCAGAATAGCATGTTTTACATAATGGAAAAAGGTATTTTGTACATCTCTCTTTTCTTTCTTGATCTTTTTCCTCCATTAAAGATGTAATTGCTTTTTCAATAGGCCAAATCACATCCTGAATTCTTGAGGATGAGTCAGATTTTTTTCTTCTGGGCCTCTTTGGTCCATTACTGACTCTGACTGTTGTGACACTCATAGTAATCCACTCCTTAAGAAGATACTCTGCAATTTTGAGGTACACGTACATTAATTCTTTTTCATATTACCATGACTGTGACACAACTTACCCCTTTACCTTTGTTGACAAAGCTATGTCATCTCAGCAGGAAAAGGAAAGAAAATATGGTGAAAAAGCTTGTGAATCAAAATCAATTACCATCATAGGCAAAACAGATCTGACTATGGAAATTAATTGATTGCAGATTAATAATAGAGTAGAATAATGAGAAATAAAGCAAAACTGAAAACACTTTTCTTATCCCCTTTCTTCTTCCCCCTCTCAATGATACTGATAAATATTCGACCTCCTCCTGTCTTTAGTGGTGCAGGATGGATGAGGAATGTGGGTTGGAGTCACCCATAAAACTTTGCCACTCCTTCCTCCTCACTCTTTTCTCCGTTCTGGTGTGGGAACCCTACCATATGATAGAGTCCTTGACAAGCTTCTCCCTACGAGTGAGTCATTTCCACAGGCTGCAACTCTTCAAGACCTGCTCTGGGATGGATTCCCCACATGCAATAGCTCTTACCAGAAAACTTGATCTGTGTGTACTCATCACATGCCTCAGTTCCTGCCAGGAGCAGGCTCCAGCATGGGCTGTTCTTAGGGCTGTTCTCATGTGCAGGTTCTTAGGGCACATTCACCTGCTCTGGTGTGGGATCTTCCATGGGCTGCAGGTGGATTTGTGCTCCACTCTGATCCTCCATGGGCTGCAGGGGCATAGCAGCTTCACAATCATCTGCACCAGGAGCTGCAGGGGAATCTCTGACACCTGGAGCACCTACTCTCCCTCTTTGCTTGCTGATCTTGGTATCTGCAGAGTTGTTTCTGCAATATTTTCTCACTCCTTTCTCACACAGCTACTGCACATGAGGTTTCACCCTTTATGAAATATGTTTTCACAGAGGCTCCAGCAGGATTGTTGATGGGTTTTGCTCTGACAAATTAAAGGTCCATCTTGAAATCAGTTCTGTTGGAACTAAGGGCAGCTCTCAGTGTCAGTCCACAGATGCCATAGATAGATGCCATCCTGCTAGTAAAGCATTGCTATATAAACCAAATGCAATAAGAAATAAAAATTCTTTATTTAATCTGTACTGGATGGTTGCTAAAACAATGTGGCTGGGTGGCAGAGAGGTTTCCTGCTTCCAAAATTCTGGCTGGTGGAGTCTAGTTTGTACAGAAGCTTCTATAAATAGAAAATGAAGCCAGAGTTTCTAGAGGGACATGGAGCAAAGAGATACTAAAACTGAAATAAGAAGGAAGTCTATGGAAATAATGAAAACTCAAAGAAACAGTGCATAGAAATATATACTGTTAGTCCTCTGCTATAATACAAAAAAAAAAAAAAAAGGTTTTGTACTTCAAATATTTTGGTTCTCCACACCTTTTTCTTCCTTAAACCCTCAGTTACTTCTTCTGAGATGCAACTTAATTGAGTAAATCCTTTGATCAATGTACATAACAAAAAGGTAAAAGCTCCATGATTCCTGTCCTTTGACATTGTCACTCTGTAGTTGATGAAGGACAGCAGCAAAGAACACCTAGGGGTTTGCTGTTCTCTACTGCCAGTAGTACACCAATACATATTTCTTAGGATGCTTGGAAAACAGCCCTGGGATGCTGGGGAGAGAAGGATGCAATGAAAAATTTGCAAAGTGCTGGGTAGCTTCTCCTATACCTACTTTAAGAATTCACTCAATCTCAGTGAAAATGAGGAGAGAAAGGAGAGATTGGTATTACTTACAATATCTTCCCCTCTGCCTTCCCTTTCCTTTTTCCATAGCTCTGTTCATTTCTGACCAGGGCTATATTTCATTTAACTGCTTTCATCATACCAGACCAACACAGGAAACAGCCTGCAGTGAGCCTGGCCAGAATGATTTACTATTACAACACATCACCCTATAGGCTTAAAATGCACAAAAAAGCGATTTTAGCAGTTCTCTGTGGGATACAGGCAATACAGATTTCATGTTGCAACACAAGAAAAAGAGCAGATATAAATGCCTATACTAACTCTCTCTAAGCAGCCACGGAATCTCTGGCTGAAGGAGGATTAACTTCTTGTCAGGCATTAAAATCTATAATAAGAAATACAATAGCTGAATGGAGTTGGTAGGTGTTTTAGTTCAGTGCAGAAGGGATCTAGAAGGTCTGCCAAGAATCCAAAAGCTTTGAAATGGGAAACTAATTAAGAGCTGTGAGTATTTAACCAGTTAAAGGTTAAGTGAACTGTTAGCTAAGATTGCAGATTTATGAGCTTGAGAGGGGCTAATAAATAATGACGAATAAAACATTATGATAAATTCATTTCTGCTTTAGATAAATGATACAGTTCTTTTCTTGAAAAAAAATTACTGGTCCTAATTCACTGTCCAAATGGACTGAAAAGAATGTATATAGGACTGAACAAAATCTTTCTTTTAGGCAGGTCCTTGTTATAAATGCTACTGAACAAAGGTTTTACATTACATTTACATTTTGCATTAGATTAAGGCATTGCTGCTTATTGTGGTTGGCTAAAGAATGACACTTTAGCTTCCTGGCAAGATTTAAGGTTTCAAACTTCATCTACATTTCATATAGGAACTTTTCTTCTTAATACAGAACTATCATGAAACAGAACGTTTGGGGTATTTTCCTCAAAGTTGCTTACTTCTTTCTTTTTAGTGAAGTCCAGTCTAAATGTCCAACCCTTAACAAATTATTTAGATATAAGGAGTGATGCGAGAAGTCAAAGAAGATTCTGCCATTTGGCTTAATGAAATAGCAAGTTAAAAAAAGAAAATATTCTGATTTAAATGCTTTGATCTAATGCATTGTTGCATTTGTACATCAGAAAAAGAAACTGCAAAAAAGGCAATGGAATTTGTACTCAGCTAATCACTTTGTAAGCATGCACTACAAATATATTTACTTTGTGTGAAAAATCAATTGGGCAAGTGCATCATTCTTTTTAACATTGATTCGGACATCAAGAATGTACCTAGAAAAAATAATTTGATTTTTCTCTTACCTAAAATGAAATGGTTGTTCTAAAATAAAACGATTGCACCATTAGGGTTTGTTTCTTCATTTACCTTATCTAGTAACAGACAGAAATACTCGAGAGTTAGTGAAAGTGCATTTCTACATTATTGCATTTTCAAGCAAAATGCAGACTAGGGGTAGTAAATATCTGCTGATTTTAAGGTTACATCAATAGTGGGAATAATCACAGCTGTTCCACTGATTTATTGGCTAATGACAATATTAAGTATTGGAATGGGGCTGCAAAGAGATTAAAAGTTTTCAAATGCTAGGTAAATGCTAAAATATAAAGTGATCAATTAATCACATTTTTTTTAACTGAAAAGGAAAAAAATAAAATTTATACCTCCACTTTTATTATTCTATTATCTTGGTAATATTTTGTAGAATTGTAAGGTTCCCTACTCAAATAAAAAAAGCAAACAAGTTGTTCTCTATGCCATAGGACTAACAAAGTCCATTTTCTCATTGGTTTGTACTTATTATTATCTTCATGCTCTGTTGCAACCAAATGTCTATCACAAGTATTTATACCTAAAATGATGGTTTTTCTCTTTGTGCCTCAGTCCAAGTAATGGATGTATGCAGCTTCTAGATTCTAAGCTGGTTGAGAAAGTAATTGAAGATCTGTTTCTCCTTTGGAACTGTCTTTCTGTCTGCCTGGAAAGCATATCTCTAAAGCAAAATAAAGAAGGACTTATTTCTCCCTATTTCTTCCCCTGTGCTAGGATAATTATAGCTCTGAGCTCTACTGTAGTTCTTAGGCCCTTGAAAACATTTAGTGTGGGATTTAGGTCTCTAACAGCTCAAACAGGCTACCTTAAGGCAAGTTACTCCTATCCTCAGTAGACAAGAGTAACCTGCCTTAGAAAACAGAGCAGATTTGACACAGAATATAGAGAATATATCAACATGATTCCAAGTTAGTAGCTGGAGGTCAAGATGGATAATTTAGGACACTCCAGATGGTGTTGAATGCTTTGGGAACACCTGAGGAGAACACTGAAAATAAGAATCTACATGATATCCAGGTCTCTCAAATCTTATTATAATTAACAGTGATAGTCAATACACTCAGCTACAGCTGAAGCTGGAACACTAAAGTCTACTCTAAAGTAAATGCTTACTAAGACATCGGGCAACAGTCTAAAGGTTTGGAAATTTGGGAGCCTAGATGTAGATGCTTATGGTCTGTATGATGAGTCATCCTTATTATTCAATTATTCCTTATTATTTAATTCAGTTATGGATCTACAGGTGGGGGGAAGGGGGTTGGGAAAATCAACCTGGTCAACCTGGTGATGAAAGTTTTGGAAAAGGTACATCATGAGAGGGAGAAGATGACTAATAGCCATGGGAAGAAGTAGTGGACCAGGCTGCCAAGCCAAGGATGATGTGAAATAAAAATATCTTAAAAAAACCCCAAAAAACCAAAAAAACCCAAAAACCTAAAATCAGGACTAAAAGAAGGACCACCCAGATCTTATGCACACAAATACAAATATAATGAGAGGAAGTTTTTTTTTATTAAATTATTTATTAAATTAACATTTCAGTGGTTCAAATTTTTCTCGTCTTACTTGCAAAGTCTTGCGGTGGGTTGACCCTGGCTTGTTGCCAGCTACCATAATGAGAAATAAAAACTAAACATTAAAACACCTTCTCCCCACTCCTTCCTTTTTTCCAGGCTCAAATTTAGTTAAGAGCTTTTTACCTTCTCCCCCTCTGTGGCACAGAGGGATGGGGAATGGGGATCAGCTCATCACAGGCTGTCTGTGCTGCTCCTCCTTCCTCTGGGGGAGGACTCACAATCTCTCCCTGTCCCTCCCATGAGTGTGTTGGGTCCCTCCCATGGGTGAAGGTCAATGGGAATGCTGAAACTGTTATGTAACTCACTATTGCTGAAACTAAGGTTTAGACATCAAATTCGGCACACTTCATGAAATTTCTTACTCAAAAAAAACCCAAACCAAAACAAAACAAAAACCAAAAGCAATCAAAACCAACCAAAAGCAAAAAACAAAAACAAACAAAAAAACCCACCCCCACAAAAAAAACCCCCAAAAAACCACCCCAAACAAACAAACAAACAAAACAAAACAAAAACAACAAAAAAAAAAAAAAAGAAAAAAAAAAAAAAAGAAAAAAAAAAAAAAAAGCAAGAAGGGGAATCCCTTTGCTCTACTCACAAGATGATTTTTATTTCTAATAGTATAAAATGCTCCTCTGTGTGACAAGAAAATTGTTTAAGTAGAATTCATAACTAGATCAACAATGGTAGATCCTTCATCCAAATACTACATAATGTAAGCAGTTATTTGAACATTTCCAGATTAGAATTTTGCCCTTTACAAATATGTTTTATACATACAAGAGGGCCTGTTGGCTGATTATTTTCTATCACATCTGTTTGGATGGCATCATGCCCATTCACAAGCTCATCAAACCCTTGCCCAAGGGCAAAGCTACCAACCAAGCAAGCACTAGTTAAAAAAAGGCCAACAAAGACGATGCAGTAGGTTAAAATAACATACTGCAAGGTAAGGAAATTAAGAAGCTCCTATATAGAATATAGATATATAAAGGATATATATATATTTCTATATTCTATATAGAATAGCCTTTTGTCATATTGAATGTGAAGTTTGGAGAAGTGACAGAAAGGGTTTTATGAGATAACAGTATAGAGTAGGTGAAAAGCTGAGATAACAGACAACACTTTGCTAAATGTATCATGGTAGGTGCAAATATGTGTACAAGTACAGAAACAAATATTACCTTTGCTAGAAAATTATTTGGAGAAGACAACAGTAGTAAGATCAATAAGCACCCAGATGGTGATACATGTATTTGTATTATTTCACTCAGCCAGCATTTGAAGTGCTTTAATTAGTTCAGCTGTCCAAACCTCTTTCTCTTCCATGTCATCCCTCACTTATTATGTCAATAAAATAAAAGAAATATTAAAATTATTATCATTACAGTACAGATGGAAAAAGCATATAAAAAATGGAAAAAATATAAAGGTTATAAAACCAGACTGTAGAAATGCCTTGGATGAATTGTAATTTTGTTTTCAGTCATGGAATATAATTTCTAAGAAAAAAAAAAGGAAACTGACAGAGTGCTTAAAGCTGCAGTATAAAAAAAATGAAGATTGATCTGAATAACTAAAGATTTTCCAAAAGAAAAATAGAATTGTTTGCAATTTGTGATTTTATTGTGTTTATAATCATAACAATGGGCTGTACTTACTCTTTATTTTAAGCTGGATTACTAAATAACAAAACTATTTAACAAGAGCATATGGATACTATTGTTGAAGGTGTTAGGAATAGTTAAAAATAATAATCACAATAACTACTCTCTGAAGAATATTCCTGGGTTGAAAAACAATGGGTTTTTCATTTTCGTTTTCTGTGTGTCTTTTACCATACAACAACTCTTTCAGCAGCTCTTTTACTTGCAATGCTAGCAAGCAAACAGAAACTATGTCCAATCTTGGTTCTCACATTAGCCTTTCTGGACTTTCTTCACATGGATTTTTGTATTAAAAAAATGAAGAGAAGTGAGAAAGTCTATACATACTTTTTGAATTTAGCATGCACATGTAAATTTCTGAGTCTAATTAAAATAAATTATTACATTAACAATGATTTAATGAATACAATATTTCATTCCTTTTTTAAAAAAATTAGTCTACTTTCCCTTGAAATTATTTTTCTGTGCTTTATGATAAAATTACCTGTCTTCCTCAACCTGCAGATGTGCCCATGATGCTCCACACAATTTCAGTTTGCATGGAGTGTCTTATTTATTATGTAAAATAATCTCACTTCTCCTCTAGATTCTGGCAGTCCAAGCACTGTCTGGTAACTAAAGCAGTTAATTTTCATGTTTGAATTAGTGATTTTCTTAATAAAAATATTTGCACATTTGTTTTGTCAGCAAATTTGCAACTTAGATTATTCTTTCTTTTTCAAATTAACATCAGGGACAAAACCAATTTTCCACAATTAACTAAAGTAAAATTTCAATCTACGAATATGTTTAAACAATACCTACACTGTAAAGTATAATAAGATAAATAGTGTTGCAATAGAAGATTAATCTCAGAAAATAATAACAAACTTCTGGTAAAAAAAAATCCTATTTATATTTCTGTCTTCCTAAGCAATATAAGAGCAATTCCATTAATCCCTATAATTTATATTATATCTCACTAAAATTAGAAGATACATGTAATTGACAGACAAACCCATATACTTTTACTGTCTTGCTAGTATCATATCTCTATTTAGACTATACACTGAAAATTAAAGTTAGGGCTCTACTCACCATCAGCAAGACAGTGTGAATATATGGGCATGAACAGATATCAGTCAAGGTGATGGACTATACTTCAGACCTCCACAATAAAACTTCTAACTGATTTGTGCAAGAGGACTCTTCCAGTATTCAAGGTGTGCTGTCCTGCACATTGCCACAGGCAGCTCTCACCCTGCTCAGACCAATTTAAATGTTAAGCAATACCCTGGATAAAATCCCTTTGATACTTCTCTCCAGGCTGAACAGCCCCAAATCTTGTGGCCACTCTGCATAAGACAGGTGTTCCAGCTTTGTGATGAATTTAATGGCCCTCCTCTGGATTCATTGCAACAGGTTAATATTTTTACTGTTGGCAGTTCTAGAGGTGGACATGTACTCCAGGTAGTGTCTCTCAGGAGTGGACTAGAAGGGGAGAAGCACCTCATTCTACACCTGCTGGTCATGCTGTTTTTGATGCAGTCCAGATGTGGTTGTCTTTTTGGGCTGCAAGTGTACATATTGAGCTTTGCATCACAAGCATTCCTTCTCCTCTAGGCTATTCTCAATTTGTTTACCACCCAGTCTGTATTTGTGCTTGGCACTGCTCTGACCCAGGTGCAGGACCTTGTGCTTGATCTTGTTGAATGTCCTAGGATTCTCATGGGCTGTCATGTGTCTCTCATGGGGCACCTCTCTAGCCTGTCATGGTCCCTCTGCATGGCAGCCCTTCCACCCAGAGCATCAGCCACACCAGACAGCTCGGTGCTGCCAGGCAAACCCGCTAAGGGTGCACCAATCCCACCATCGGTGTTACTGACAAGGATGGTAAAAAGTGCTGGAATCCTTTCTACCCAAGAGACATTTTCCAGATTTAGTTCAGGCAGCTCTTAGCAGTCCAATTTTGCAACACCTTCACTGATCCATTTAACAAATCCCTGATGAGTAATGTTTTCAATCGGCAAGATAAATTTACATAACAAAAAATTTCAAGTACTTGTTTAATCTCTGTTAATTATTCATTATTTATTTCTGTCTGTGTTTTTAAACTCTTGTCCTCATTTTAGTTTGGGACCCTTTATTTACTCAACACCTGGATACTTATTTCCCTAGCACTGGAACATAGTACATACCCTACTAGAAAAGATGTAAAATATTTGTCTTTCTTGAAGTTTTGAGCAGATTTTTCTTTCTGTACTGTTTCTACAATTACTATACAGAATTCTACACAAACCTGACTTTAAGGAAAATCTATAAAAAGAATCTGTGTGTATATATGTGTGTGTATACACAAATATATATATATAAATTAGAATCCAGTTTTTATGGATTTAGTTCTTAAAAAAAAATTAAACTTTTTTTTCTGACTCTTTTCTCCTGTGAGACAGAGAATATGAAGCAATCATGGTGAATTTAAGAATATAATAATGACACAATTAATCCAATACTTAGGATGAAATAGAGAGTAACTAGTTAGGTATTGTTGAATTTTGTAACTGGGAAAAGGCAAGGTTTCTTCAGTTCCCTGATCATAAGTTCCACCAGTAGAGAGAGTAAATTTATGCTCTCCCTAGACAAATAAAATCACATCTGCAATACACATCCATTTGCAAGTACAGCCAGTGAACAAATGAACAGAGTACACAGCACTCATGCAAACACCAACAGCAACAGCAGCCTTGTTCCATTCTGTTCTATGGCAGTTCAGGATGAAGTTCTTCTACTACATCCCCAGACTATCCCTGTATCCTGTTTCTTGTCAGTTGCTGGCATCTTGTCAGGAGAGTTGCAGAGGTCTGAGGTCAATGTGCATGACTGTGCACACATGCCCTCACCTACACACACACACACACACACAGCCCCTTGGATCTCCCTGTCTGCAGTTGCCTCATGCATGCACACACACACGCAAATGTGTTTCCCAATTGACCCAACAGCTCCTCCACCAGTTGATTTAGACCAACTGATCCCTCCAATAGTCACTTTGCAGGCCATCTCTTCTCTTCATTATCTGGTCTGGCCCAAATTTAGGGCTTCCAAGACTTTGATCCAACAGGCTGATTAGTCTGACCTGGTATTTGCTAGTGATCACTCACCACTGCATATACCCTCCCTCACTCCAGTTGCTCATGCCAGAGAAATATTGTCCCCACTGACTCATGATCCTAGTTCATCTGCTGTCTTATAAATCTCTGCATATACACATACACACATAGGTACACAGAATGTATGACAGAATATCACACCCAGGAGAATATTAGAAGTGTAATTCAAGATGAGGAAACTGTTCATCAGGTGCAGAACACAGTCAGACATAAGTACTGACCTGTTAAACACAGAGCTCTTACCCATCAATTTTCTCATGAGATTGATCTCTGCAAAGAACCTTGATGGATCCTTTTCCCTTCCTTTGATTCTTCTTCTAAACATTCCAGTTGTCCTGTACAATCCCAAAACTCACTTCCCCTGCATCTTATAATGTGTCCCATATGACCAGGCAGTAATTCTTCTCAGCTTTTGATGTAATCTGAAGAACCTCTTCCATTTACTCATGCTAATGACAGGTGTCATTACTGACTCATTAAGTTCTCAGGAGGAGCAGAACCAGTGTTCTTGTTTCTCTGATTAGATTATGAGGATTTCACTATTTGCCATTTCTCTTCATGCTTTGGAGAAGAATCTTTCATCATATATCCTATAACATTATTATAATATATTTTAGCCTGAAGGGGAGTCAGTAAATGAGAAAAAGTGGGGAATTAGAAAAACTTCGGCTAGGACTCACAACCTTCTTTGCAGAGACAACCAGCAATGCTGCTGAAGAAGTTTTTCAGTCTTGTGTTGAAAATAGCAGCAGACTTCAATATTCTAGGGAAAATTTGGGGATGAAAATAGTTTAAAATTGGATTTTCTGAGCAGAAAATGAACAGTTTAGTTATACTCATGTGATCCTTCCTTCCTTCCCTCCTTCCCTCCTTCCCTCCTTCCCTCCTTCCCTCCTTCCCTCCCTCCCTCACCCGTTCCCTCCCTCCCTCCTCCCTCCCTCCCTCCCGTCATCCCTCCCTCCCTCCCTCCCCTCCCCCGTTCCCTCACACACCCGCCCTGCCCTCCCCTCCTCCCTCCTCCCTCCCCCTTCCCCCCCTCCCTCCCTCCTTCCCTCTCCTCCTTGTCCTTCCCTCCGTCCCTCCTGCCCTTCCTTCCTTCCCTTCCTTCCTTCCTTCCTTCCTTCCTTCCTTCCTTCCTTCCTTCCTTCCTTCCCCTTCCTTCCTTCCTCTCTCCTTACTTCCTTCCTTCCTTCCTCTCCTCCTTCCTTCCTTCCTTCCCCTTCCCTTCCTTCCTTCCCTCTTCCTTCCTTCCCCTTACTCCTTCCTCCTTCATCCTTTTCCTTTCCTGTCCCCTTCCTTCCTTCCTTTCCTCCTTTCCTTCATATTCCTTCCTTCCCTCCTCCTTCCTTTCCTTTCCTCCTTTCCCGTGCCTTCCTTCCCCTCCTTCCTTCCTTCCCTTCCCTCTTCCTTCCGTTTCCTTCCCTTCCTGTCCTTCCTTTTCCTTCCTGTCCGTCCTTCCTTTCCTTCCTCCTTCCTTCCTTCCTCTTCAGCCTTCCTTCCTTCCTTCCTTTTCCTCCCCTTTTCCTTCCTTCCTTTCTTCACTTCCTTCCTTTCCTTCCTTCCTTCCTTCCTTCCTTCCTTCCTTCCTTCCTTCCTTCCTTCCTTCCTTCCTTCCTTCCTTCCTTCCTTCCTCCTTCCTTCCTTCCTTCCTTCCTTCCTTCCTTCCTTCCTTCCTTCCTTCCTTCCTTCCTTCCTTCCTTCCTTCCTTCCTTCCTTCCTTCCTTCCTTCCTTCCTTCCTTCCTTCCTTCCTTCCTCCTTCCTTCCTTCCTTCCTTCCTTCCTTCCTTCCTTCCTTCCTTCCTTCCTTCCTTCCTTCCTTCCTTCCTTCCTTCCTTCCTCCTTCCTTCCTTCCTTCCTTCCTTCCTTCCTTCCTTCCTTCCTTCCTTCCTTCCTTCCTTCCTTCCTTCCTTCCTTCCTTCCTTCCTTCCTTCCTGCCTTCCTTCCTTCCTTCCTTCCTTCCTTCCTTCCTTCCTTCCTTCCTTCCTTCCTTCCTTCCTTCCTTCCTTCCTTCCTTCCTTCCTTCCTTCCTTCCTTCCTTCCTTCCTTCCTCCTTCCTTCCTTCCTTCCTTCCTTCCTTCCTTCCTTCCTTCCTTCCTTCCTTCCTTCCTTCCTTCCTTCCTTCCTTCCTTCCTCCCTCCCTTCCCTTCCCCTTCCTTCCCTCCCTCCTTCCCTTCCTCCCTCCTTCTGTATTCTTTCTTTCTTTGTTCTATTTCCCTCTTCTTTTTTTATTTTTTCCTTTTCTTGTTCCAACGTGTGCAATTACATATTTAAAGGTTTTAACCCTGGTTAAAACCCTGGTTTCACTCTATCTACATTCCTTATTGCCAGCTAAAAAAATAATTTAAACATTTAAACCTCTACTTCCTCTGAAATACCTTTGGGACTTGAGATTCTGTCCTTGGCATTGAAGAAAAAAAAAATTAATGGATATAAATTTTGCTGAAATGTAGCATGGAAACAATTTTGAAACCTTCGCAGGTTTTTTTCATTACTACTTTCTAACTAGCCAAGAGCAGAACAGGAATTAGAAAAGATTAAAGTTTTTTGTTTTGCTAAGGTTTCCTAGGATATTATTTCATTTGAGGATATGATAGGGTGCAGAGGTAATTCATAATGTGATACCTACCTGTGTTATAGATTAAAAAAAAGACAAAGAATTATAGTTAATTTACTGCAAGACAATGAGCCTTGTGCTTTATAATGCAACAAAAATATATAAATGAATAATTTATTTTGTACATGGAAAGCAAATGTAGGTAAACTGCATATCATAAGCGGTGTTCAACTGGCATCTGAACAGCATAAAATACAGAAAAAAAAAAGAAAATTCAGCGTCAGGGAGGAAATAACATCCAAATTCCTACTGCAGACTGAGAAACTATTCTTTGAATAACCTTTCAGAGGGTGAGGCATAAGACATGATTATGATAAAATATTATGAATTTTTATAGTCATCTGTTTCAAAAGAATAATGAATTCACAGTGAGATGAGAAAGAAAATATTTACAATACTTTGATTGCCTTATAGTCCTGAATTTTGTTACTGACATTTTTCTTATGCAGACAGCTGAAGACCAACAATGATAAACCCCAAGTTAGTTCCAAGTTCTTCCAAACCTCCTCCCAAAGTTTATACTTCTGCAGCTAGAGTTGGATTCAAACTTTACAGCCTGGATTCCTAGTTTCCCACAGTCACACATCTTCTGGAAATTTCAGTGATCCCCTTTCATACAAATCATATTTCTCATATTAATTTTTGAAAGGAAAATATGTAGTGATGGTCTGCTAGCAAGAACCTGTGAAAAGATGAAGTCTCCAGATGGTTCTCCAGAACTAGGACAACCTTCTGAGATGCTAAAAAACAGATCCACATACATTTAGTTCCATGGTCAAAATAGACAAAAAGAAAGCTTTATAACATATTATCAAAATATCTCTCTTAAATATTCCTGGGAACAAATGTAACCCTCTTCACACAGATGCATAAAATACCCTCTAGCAGATTGTCTTTTTCATTTTCTTTCCCTTAAAAAAGCTTTCAAAATGAGATGACTGCAGCTTTTCCTTCACAATATCCATTAATTATAGGTAAGAAAAATATGAAAGAGGGTTGCCTTTTTTCTTCTGCTTAGTATGGATACTCCATCAGAAATTTAATTGAAAGAGATCATTAATTTGAAGCTACTCATTTAATCTGTCCATGGGTAGACCACATTGTGATCTGTGAAATTAAACTGACAAAGAAAAGGAGTAAATTCTATCCTGTAAAACAAACAAATAATTTCCAGCTGACAAAAAAAAAAAAAAAAAAAAAAAAAAAAAGGTGTGTGGAAATTTTATTTCTTTTTAATAATTTTAAATTTAGTGATTCTTGGATATCTTGAGAAAACAAGCCTTCTGCATTCATTCCTGTGGAGAAAGACAGGATTTACTTTCCTTTCCCATGGAGGCTGAAAATGGTTTAATCTTCATGTGCATATTTGTACCAACATATAGGGAGAACCTCAAGATCTAGATATCTATGTTTTGGTAATGTTTAGCATCCAAATATATGTTTGAGAAATACTCTTTCTGGTTTTTTGTTTTTTTTTTTTTAATTGAAGAATGAATTTATAAATGGTGATGAAGATGATGTTGGAAGTAACCTGTAACATGCCAACTAATATTCCCTTACTTTTGCAGTGCAAAAGAAAGTGTTATGTGAGTAAAAAAATTCTAGGTTGAGAGAAGAAATACCACATTTAGAGGAAAAAAAAACCTCTTAGTAGTTTTGAAAATTTTTAATTTGAATGCAGGGAAGCTATGAAAGTTGTATATCCTTCCTAAGCAGAAAGTTGAAGACATAAAGGATGTATTTAATAGCCAAGAGTTCTTGAGGGCAGGAACTAAGCAAGATGATCACAGGGACTTTACCTCAGAGAGGAGGAGAAACAATGTGAAACAAACAATGATACCCCAAGGAAAATGAACAGCAATCACTGCTAAATAATCAATTTATCAATAAAATATGATTTTCCATAAAACAGCTAATTCTGTTGAAATAAATCTGCTCAATCTCTTTTTAGACAAAATTAGGAATGTAAAAATCAGTCATATGGTAACCTTGTATATAGTTTCCAGGGTAATAATATTTAAATTTAATTAGCAAGAACAGAATGGTGAATTTTTTCTTTACTCTCCTTTATAACTTTTGCAAACTGAACTTCAGCCTGAAAGATTTTTTTTTCTTTATGGTATATATATCTACCTTTCTTTTTGTAGTTAACAAAATTGCAAATATTTGACATTTACAGAGTAAATTTAAGGTTTTTCTTTTAATTTTAAACTTTCATTTTTCATGAAACAATGTAGCACTTAGCTGTGCAATGCACTTAACTTGGGTTTCTTGACTGCAAATTGTACAGTCTTGTCACATGAGGGCAAAGCACATGGTGACAATAATTTACATCAGCCTTTCTTTTTCTTAAAATTACCTTTTTTTCTCTGAGAGTAGACTTTTAAAATATACTTACTATTCTTATAGCTTGTTGTATCTTTTCTTTGATTCACTTAATGTCAAGGAGCTATACATCTTTTCTGAAAATAGATTTAGAGGAAGCAGTCTTCTAATACCTGCTGTTAAAAAATTTAAATCTTAAGGATCATTATAATCATACTACCTAGTGGATGCCAGGAAGTATAAAGCATCTTCTAGAAAAATGCTGGACTTACTGCATTTTTCTACTCCTTTGTTTTTGTTTTTCTGAGCTTTTGGAATAGATTTTATGAGAAATTGTTTAGTTGGTGGGCATTGACATAGTCATTTATGTAAATTTAGAAGATCAACACAGGCTGCACTGTCCGAAGCATGCATGCAAGTACAACAGCAATTGCAAATATTGTTTCCTCGGGTTTTAAGCAAGAACAACATGATAATCCATTGAAAGTTTGTTTTTAAAAGCAGTAAATTCTTGAGATAGCTTCAAATAAACGTTTCTGGGAATTAAGTTTTCTCTTTTAATAAAGACTTCTTTGAATACACAATGACTTTATGAGTAGTCAAAAACCAAATTATTATAAAAATGGGGGTTTTAAATTCATTTAGAAACAAAAATATTTACATTTTATGCACTTTTCTTGAATCAATCACTGACTGTCTTGCCTGCTAGAAGCTTAATATTGTGACTTAGACACAACACTGAATACAAAGACAAATATAGTCATCAGCATTGTATAACTATCTAAGTATGTTTGTATTCTGTGTCATCCGTTTTTTTAACTGTATCCATACACCCCCCTCCACAACATTAGCCCCATCTCTAGATGTGTTTCCCTGTTGGTGTATACAAACCTACTGTGTTTGACATATTCAGGGCATGCTGAATTTATTCAACTTACACAGATTGTTTGCATCAGCAGCAGACCTGATTTACACCCAATATATTATATATTTCATTTATATTGTGCCAGCTATATGTGTACTACAAGTTTGACAGCTCTGGTTGTCCTGTGGCCTTGTCAAAACTGCAAATTCTAAATGTGTCAGAAGTCCTCAAGCTCCACTGGAACAAAATTTATATGTAGAAAAAAGAAGAAATATCTTGGCAATCATGAACATACGGTAGGCTCAATCTTTTTTCCTATGATATTGTTTTCTCATTGGAAATGGTGAAGCTGCAGGACATTGAGTGTGTATTAGCTTCAGAAGTGTTGCCTAGGAAACTCTTCAAGTCAGAAATCACAATTGTTCCATTCTGCTACTTTCCATTTCAACAGAATCATAGAATCATTGAATCTTTAAGGCTAGAAAAAACATCCAGCATCATAGAGTCCAACCTTTAACCAAACACCACAATCATTTTCAACTAAACCACAGCATTGGCATATCCAGTCTTTTCTTTAACACTTCCAGAGATGGTGACTCCACCACTTACCTGAGAAGCACATTCCAATGCTTAACCACACTTTCAATTAAAAAATTCTTTGTGAGGTCCAACCTGAGCCTTCTCTGGCCAAACCTGAGTCTTTTTCTTATTCTATTGCTAGTTGCCTAGAATAATTCTACTTCACCCTTTATCTCCATATCACAAACTCAAGATAATACCAAGACCTGATTTTTTACAGCATACATCTGGGCAAATCTTGAAGCTCAAAAAACTTTTATTGCAAATAAAAACTTTCTAAAAAGTTTTACATTTTTAAAACATTACTCTAGTGTTATTTTTCATTTCTATTAATATAAATTAGACTATCTAACCTCTTTCATTTTCTTACTCCAATATAAGACATTGTTAAATTGCACAGTTACATGGAATTTATGGGCTTTGAAAAACTGGAGGTAAACCAGGAACCTGCAATGGGTGAGAAGGAAAACTGGTGGTTTTGCATACTGGAGAGGGTAGTGGGACAGTGTCAACTGATGTTCAAGGGAAGGGGAGCAAGGGGGAACAGAGATAGGAATAGGCAGGTAAAAGTGATTGGTAGAGTGTAAAACAGGACTTGTCAGTGGTCTTGTCTGGCTGAACCCTGTGCTTGATCACTGCAGTCTGTCCTGCTTTTCTATATCTTTTTGTTAAATATTTTCTTAACTGTCTCTAACCAAAATCTCACTGTATTCTCTCTCTCTCTTTCTCTCTCTCGCGCGCGCTCTGTGTGTGTGTGTTTGTGCTGCAAGGGCAGAGGGGAGATCTGAGCATGTATTAGTGAAATTTGGGAATAGTTACTGGAGACAAACCAAGTGGTGGGCACCCCTGACCATTGGTATCAGCTGCAGGAAAGCAGCAGCTGTATCTGTAGCTCACACCTGAATTTCAGGACATGGGTCTGACCTCCAGCTACTAGGGCAGAAGAGATTCAGGACTGGAGCAACTGGAGAAATGGTAGCAGTCCTAACATTTCTAAAACAAACCATTCTCATCTTCACTAGCTTCTGGATGATTAACTGTGGAGGTATTTATAGAGAAAGAACAATTGCTGTAGTGAAATATAATCTTTCACTAGTGTCCTAGTCTTCTATTCTCAAAACATTGATTCCATTGGATTTGTTTGTTACACTGAAAATCTTGCCATGGGAAAATAACTGAAGCATACTTCACAGGTGCAGCTGTAAATCTGCTACTGTCAGTCCAATCTGTGCTTTAACTAGTATACTAGTCCACGTGATTAGTCCAGTTACAGAAATTTCTGCTTTAGAACACTGCAGTAAACTGCAGTAACACAAGTTCTCCTACCTGGAGGGAGGTGAAGTTTGATGGAGTTCTTGTCTCTTTTCTTGGAGGAGTATGATCTGACACTGACATTGTGCCTTATTTTCTCTTTAGGCTGGGGTTCATGCTTGGAGATCCTGTTGTGCATTCCTTGTCCCTACTGCCTGCCTTTAGGAAGTCTCTGTGTGGGAGGGGAGCAGGAGGGAAGAGCCAGATCCCATCAGCCAAGGCTTCTCAGAGATACCTGCCCTGTCCTTGCTGTGTCTGGTAACAGGGATGAGAATCCTGCTGATCTTTAAATATTCAGAAGCACACTGATCTTGTTTGAAATCATGCTTACCACTTCATAAAGTGCATGGAAAAATGGCGATGGTCAAACTATTCCTTTTGTTTTCCAAAATTCCTGTTTTGTTTTTCATAGCTGCAAACACAGAAACGGAAAACTATTTCTATGGGATTAGATGAAAATTTGCAAAGAGAAATTGAATTGTGTATTTTTAGCATTACACCAGTAATATACTGATTGCTTAGAACTGAAAAATATTCACAGAAATAATAAAACATTATTATTTTTTCAAAATTGTGCATCATCACTTTTGGGTGTTTGGAGATGATTTTGAGTAGATGGTTCCTTTGACAGCAGAGGCCGTGAATAGCTCTCATAGCAGCTATTCTGAAAACTGATTAATTCTGATTAAAAAAAAATCTTTGAAACACCTTTAAAGCTGGAATAATTCAAGATTTATTACAGTGTCTTTCCTCTCTATAGGTGCAAATTCCCTATTGTATGAAGCCATGCAAGGAGAGTTGAACCACAGCATTTTGACAGAAAGAAAATCTATTAGTTTCCTAAAGAATATTATTACACGGATCAATTTCTCATTCCCTGTCTTATCCTATAAATTTTCCCATAGACTAAACCTTTAACAAAAATTTATTTCCATTGTCTCAAGGAGAAGTAATAATTCTTTATAGACATCACTGCTTGCTTTTAAGGTTTGAAAACTGGATATGCAAATAGGTTCTGTCAAATGCTAGTGGCAATGTACTATATACATACTCTGAATTTGTAATTATTGTTTTCCAGCTTTTATTGTTGTAGCAACCAATTCACTTCAGTTGGAGATTTGTGCTACTTCTAGCACTGAAACTTCTTGCAGTCTGAATATTTGGCCTTTGACCATTACTAATTTCATGCTTGCTCCTAAATACATCATATAGCAACAAAGGATTCTTTGTTGAATGCAATGTTCTGACAATACTCTCAACTAGTCAAAAGGATTTTTTGCTGTCTTAGGCAGTGCAATATTTCTGCAGTATATTTATCCAGGTATTCGTTTTTCAGACTGACTAGAGGAGAAAAAAGAAAAAAAAAAGAAAAAAAAAAAAAAAAGGATGGAAAAACACAGTTATGTGGTAAAAGATCTGTTTATACACAGTAGAAATGCTTTGGTCTTCCTTTGTAATTATTTTCAACTGAGTACAAAGAAGAGTGGGAAACTTCAGGGAAATAGGATTTTATGATCTTTAAACTCAAAAAGCTTATATTTCAAAAGTAGCATCCTTTATTCAAGCATATTTCTTTTTTTAAAATGCTTGAAAAACATGAAAATCCCTAAGAATTACATAATATGGGACATTTTTATGTCTAAAATAATTACTTATTGTCTGGATTTAATACAATTCAGATGGAATAGTATGTATTTTATTGTTGACATTTTTGTTTTCTTTTTGTATCAGAGGTGCTTTAATAAAAACAAGAACTAAATTATGTTCACTTATCATATAAAACACATCCTAGAGACAGTATTTATTATTATTGTAGGAAGAATGTTTGTAAGCAACATATGTATTGACATTCTTCAGAAAATCAGAGATCTGACATTTGAATTGTATCTTGAGAGAAATTATATCTAAGTTCTTTGAAATCAAGAGTGCTTAATAGGTAGTAGAATCACATCATAGATATCTGTGACAAATTCACTGTAACCTTTAAGATTTGATAACACTTCTGACTTACACTGATTTAAAAGGAAGTGATGTCACACAGAATTAATTTGAAAGCCAGCTATTGGATTGCCTTTGTCATTGGCTTCCCTTGGTTTTGAAATTAATCTAAATTTGATTTAATTTTCAGTTAGACAGAATTAAAGAAACAATTTATTTACATTCTTAATACAAACCTCAGACATATCTACAACATATTTACCTTCTATTGTTATATTTGTGTTAAAAGTTACATGGTTCTGACTTCATAGAAACTCAGAATGTAAATATGTTGAAATCTACAAAATTGTGTCAACATTGAACATAGTAGTTTATCTTCAAATATACTTGTCTTCAAAGACCTAATTGAAAGGTAAAGAATGTTGTTGGCTAACCAAGAATACAGACCATCTAATTATTCAAAAAACATTTATCTATTACTATTAAAAATCTTCACAGCATTTCCCACATGAGGTAGTTTCAGGCAAACATCCTGCATTAAGTTTTACTTGTTTAAGCATTGCTATCTCCAGGAAGAGCAACTTGCCTTCCTTAATAATAAATCTGTTATAATTTAGTTAGGAGATAGTAGTTCATCAGCTGTAAAGGAAAAGAGAAGCATAAATTTTCTGTATACAGTTTTCTGTATACAGTTAATGCATCTGAAGAAATTGATTTAATATGATTTATGTGTTGGCAGTATTACATCCCACTGGTGGTGAAGTAGAATTCAACCTGAGTTCATTACCTGAGACAGAGCAAATAATCTAAGCCTGAATTAAAACTTGAAAATTCCTAAGTAATGCTTTTCATTACAACCCTTCTATTTTCTTTGCAAGTTATTAAGTATTCTCCCTTCACAGTACCACTCTTTATACAACTTAATCAATATCATTCACAATAAGCAAATGATATAAAAAAGAAATCTTTAGTTTTTTTAGCTGCATTTTGCTGTCATGTACAATTTCAGAATCTAGACTTTCAACAAGTCCATTTCCTGTATTGTATTCTTTTGTGTTCTGATCTGGGTGGATTTCCAATAAATATATAATCACATTTTTAGGATGGGAAGACTAGTTAAAGGGAATATATTGGACTGACTTCCATGACCTGTGACATTTCAGAGATGTCTCTTTGAATTTATTGTGGCACTCCAATGTATTGCCTATATATGCACAGTATGCATAGAGATGGGCAAGCAAATATCCCTATCAAGTTCTAAAAATTATGATAGACTCTTAGGAGGATCTTCTTCAAGCACATTGAGTTGTTATTACTGGAATTTAGTTGTCTAAATTCTACTGTTCTTTTTTTGTCATTAGAACATTTAGATGACAAAACAGATTTAATTCCTATTCACTTCTTTGGCTTTGGTAAATTTTGTTGAGCTTTTCTTCAGTCCAAAAAATGTAAAACATAAACTGCAAAAAACTGATACCCCCAGGTGTAAATATTGTTAGTTATATGTTGAACTCATTGGAAAACTCTTTCAGTAGTGTCTTCTGAACTCAGATGTGTTCTTGACTTCACAGTGACCCGGTTTCAAAGTAGTACTGCCTGACCTGTCTGCTGGTGGATAGGATTTTGAGAATATTATTTTCTTTTTTTCATTTTCCCTGGAGAGATCCAAGGTGTCCTAACTTTTGCTGAGCTATAGTTCTAGAGAAATATGTGTTTTTATCTCTGTTGCTAAGTCTCTTCTCTTAAAAAGGCAGTTTGTTGTTTTCAACGCCAGGTAGAAACTAACAATACAAAGCTGCATGTGAAGGGCCTGTTTTAGACATACTGCTGGGTTCTTTTTTTTCTAAATGTGGTTTGCCATACATTAAATCAGACAGAAACATTTAAAATTTTATTTATTTATTGCATAGAAAGCAAAAGATTCTCCTTAACACCTGACAGGGCATTCAAAAGTAAGAGGCTAAAAATGGTTTACAAGGTTGTTTTATCTTTAGCTAGGTCCACAATCTCCAGCCTTAGGACCTCAAAATGAATCTGTAAGTGTAATCACAGAATCTTTTGAGGGGAAATGTAGACAAAACCCCTGCTACTTTTCTGTCCATTATTATTTTCAACAGGAAGCAAAAAATGCAAGTTTGGTCCACCAGAATGTTATTTTCAAGCACAGATAAAGTTGAAAACAAGCCACAGCTGAAAGTAAGAATGAATTATTTAGGATTTTTTCCCTCACCCTTCTGGAATTATTTTCTGGCTATGAACCATAGTGTGGGTGGATAATGTGGCCATAACAGAAACTAAATTAGCAATGTGAAACACTCTAAGAATATGTGTACTTCCCCTTTCCACCTATACTCTTTCTGGGTAGGTAATGAGGACACATTGTCCCATTTTCAAAGTCAGAAAAAACTCATCTCAAGAAACTTATGAAACACTTTTTCTTCTTTAGTAGTGCTAATGCACACAGGAAGAGATTAACAACTAAAAAATACTTACAATAAGATTTCAGAAATGTTATGATGATATTAAAAAAACAAAAGCAACAAAAAAACCCAAACATAATATGACCTATAAAAACCACATTAATTTCAGTATGATGCAAGTTGTTGACACACTGAAAGAAATTATGAGAGGTCCAATAAAGAGTTTAGATTAGCTTTAAATAGTTTGTGATGAATTATACTGACAACTGGTAGCAAATCTGAGAAATAAAAGAATCCAGAAGAGTAAAACTATCCTGTCATTTTAATTTTCCTGTGCAGAAATGCAGAAAAAATATAGCCTTTTGTTTTTAAAATGGAAGAAGTTGGATAAGGAACATTTGCAACAAGATATGAAGTGTTCAAGGATGTCTTTTGAGGAAAATCGAAAAGTCAGTTTTGATAGTGAGCCAGTGGTTGCACAGTAATTAGTAAAAAATTATTCTTAAATGTATGTGTGTCTTCTGATAGCTCATATATTTTTTGTAAGGGAGTTTATCTTGCAGCCATACTCATGAGTGGCTGGGTTGTGTAAATATAACCACAGTGTAAAAGATACTGAAGAAATATGGGATTGTATCAGGGACTCTGGAAGCAGCAAGCAGAAGCTGACAGAAATAGCCTTGAAAGTGCAATCGTGGGACAATAGACAAGGTCCAAGGCTATGATCACAAATCACTGATGATTAATTACTGATCATTACAGGAACACAACCTTGGCAGCTGGGCAGAATCTATTTCAGGGTTAAAAAAGAAAACAGAAATGAAATGTCAAGCATCTCTAAAACAGGCCATGTTGAATAAAACTTGGATGCTATATCGAATTTATGGATGAGAGAATAAAGAGGAAGTAAGTAAATTGCATTAACAAATATTTTTAGAAATTGCATAAACCAATCCGAGTCAGGAAGAAGATTAATTCATTCCCTTTTCCTTTAGGTATGTATGTCAAAAATATTTGAAATACATGGGTTATTGAGAATATAGACTAAAATAAGATTTGAAATTAATAAATCCATATAGTAAGGACCTACCTTTACACAATGCCTGAAAAATACACCTTTATTGTTTGACTATGATTGCTGTTACATATGTAGAATGTCTACTTTCCTCTTCCCCACAAACACTTATACAGTGTGACATTATGATTGTATTTGAACCAAGTTTTCTAAGTTTTGCTATGTGATAATGTGTGACAGTGACAACTATGAAAAATAAAAAACTATATTAAATATGTTGTTCCCCCTATGGATTAGAACAGTTAGGCTGCTAAGAAATGCAGATGGGCTATTTTTGCATTTTTGACAAAGCTATCCTTTTTCTTATGCTTCTTACTTTAATGCTGATTTTTTAAAGTATATTGATAAGACATTTCCCAGATAAAAGTTAGGCTGACGGATATATAATTCCTCCAGATCTCATTTTCTTTAGTTCTTAGGGCATGCATATTCTTTTTCTATAAATTCTATAAAGTAACAAGCCTTTCTTGAAATATCCTTTTGACTGGTTCTGTTGCTTTAGGGTCAATTTCCTTATGCTTTGTAGTACTTGAGATAACATACAACTTTTGTTGCTTATTCTTTCTTCCTTTGGGCCCATATCCTTATCTCCCTGTCAAAATTATTTGCATGCTATGCAGTATGTGATTAAAATTGCTTTTTTTTTTTTTAATGATGGCTGAAACAAAAAAGTGTATAAAGTATTGAAGACATTTCCATTATCTACTGCATTTTTCCGTTCCTCTTCAGTATTGTATCTGTACACTTGTCTGCTTACCTGTATGCCAAATGTTTCCTTGTTAACTCTTTTTTTACCAATGTAAAGAAAGATTCAGTGAATGAATCTTTCTAGCTTTCTAGATTCAGTATCATTTGATGTATTTCTTCTTACTAATCCTTTACAATATGGATGTCTTTTGACCTATGCAATCTTTGATTCCTCAGTCACTGACCAACTCCTGATACATTTATTTCAATACTACACTATCTTCATTTTGTGACAACAATTTGTCTTTATGTAATGATATCCTGCCATTTGAAGTTAATATATTAATATTGGAATTAATAAATTCCAATTCCTTTCCATTGTTTTAGTCCACATACTATTCTTCTAGTGATACTATAAAATACATGTTTCAAAAAACATATGTAAAAATACCTTAAATCTGGTAGTTAATCTATTGACCATGTACGTTTAAAGAAAAAAGGGCTTTATTTACTCAACTTCAATGTGAACCTTTGATTTATAATATTCTTGTAAGTATTTTAATGGGATTTTTTTTGCATTTAATTGTACTTTAAAACAGAAGCAGTTATCACTGAAAATGTGGTTACGCTTTGGAATAAGTTTCCCAGGAAGTTGTGGAGTCACAGACTCTGGAAGTGTTCAAGAGGTGTCTGGATATGACACGTGGGGTTATGGCTTATGAGTGATTATGATAGGGCTAGGTTGACAGTTTGCACTAGATGATCTTGAAGGTCTCTTCCAAACTTGATGGTTCTGTGATTTTGTGAGATTTGTAGTTTGAAAGAGGATTGTCAGTTTTTCTCATGTGCTCTGCTACTTCTGAAACTTTAAAAGCTTCATTGTTTTACAATTTCTATTGTTGTTCTCACAGAGCATTCTTGAGAGAACAAGGACTTAACATCTCCAATATTATAGTAATAAAGAATTATTCTGGTATTCTTTCTAAACAAAGCGTCTCTAAAAGAAAAATGCCAAAACAAAACCTGATTTTACCTTGATTTAAACTGTATTTCCAGACAGATTACTCCAAAACAGCATTTTCTACTAAATTACTGCTATGATCATCACACCTTTTTCTCTACATGTTTCCATAACCTCACTTGTGAATTTCTTAAGCCAGTGGTGGCTGCTCATTTTACCAGCCTTTTTGAAATCATTTTGATCTATTGTAGAAGAGATACACATTGCTTTCCAATCAACATTAACAATAATCTCTAATCTCTTCAGTTACAATGGTGAGTTGCAGACAGGATTAATGTGTAACAATACTATAATTTTTGAGGAGAATATGGAAAAATAATTTTAGTGCAATTTAGATGTTTAATATTAATTACAAGAATAAAACTCCAGTCCATCGTGATTATTTAAAAAAAAAAAAATCGCCCTAATAATTCCAGGAAAACTGAATACATCCCTGACCAACGGTTGGTGAGTGAGAAAACAGTAATTCCTGCAAGATCTCCTGAAGACTTAAGATATTTTTATTGAATTGGTGTTAAGCACACCAAATAGTGGTGTTCATGTTCAACGTAAAATTATCGGACCCACTTATTTCTTTTTCAGTGAAACTTTGTTTCTCCTCTTATTTTGCTCCTCGCAGCTGTTTCTCAGTATGAGATAAAAGACTCTTTGAAATGATAGCAGCACATCTTGTATCTGCTGACAAAACCCAGAAGCAATCAGACTGACATGGCCACTTGCCCCTTGTTTATTATTAAAGTATCTTTTTAGCTTTTCTCATATCCCTACCAAGAGTCATTTTTCCCCTGGAATTTAAAAAAAAAAAAATCACTTTAAAAATAAATAAAATTTTTCATCCTGTCCTGCTCTCCCTCCTTTTATTTTGTTATTTTATTTTTGTTCTCTCCTTGAGGGCTTTATGTCTCTGTGTGGCTATACATAGAAAGTTTATACATAAAAGCTTATAAGTATACACTGTGTTACCTGAATATTTCATACACAGAATCTGCTTTAGCATAACATGTTCTTCAGGTGTTTTATTGCTAATGACTTTTAAAGCACATACACCTAAACTGTAGAACATTATGTCTAGTTTATGCAATGGCCATTGATTACATGAAAACAAGAACAAGTATTTGAATATATGTATGTCATCTCTTTGAAACTTATTTAACTAATATGACAAAAAATAATTTTAAAACCTTTTTATTTACTCCTTGACAGAATTAGGACAAACTACAACAATAATTCGGGCATAATTAATTATTAGGCCTTTTGTCATTTTGCCATGACAGGCTCTAGCCACTAGGGTAAAAAAAAATCTGACAATGAATAGGTTGAATAGGCCAAACAAAAAGCTGTTTAACTGACTATGTCTCTAGTTTACTGATATAATACCTATATGTATATTTGTTCTTAGTGAAGTTGAAGAGTTGTATATTGTTATACATGAACCTAAATGCACAGATAATTTTTTATGGGACCCAGAGCTTCCATAATGCTTTTAGATACTAAGATAATTCCTATGCCAAGTAATTTTGTAAATTTTTGTAATTTTTTCTTCATTTTGTTTTCCTAAAATTTTTGGGACCATTTGCATTACTTAGACCTGAAATACCCTACTGTGAGATCATGACAAAAGGTGTATGTACAACACAAGAGTTTTCTTCCAATGTTTAGGGATGATAATTCAAATAAAAGAGTGTCAGTTCCTCCTTGTGAATGGAACTCCCCAAAACCCAAAAGAGGTAATTCCCTTCCTTTAAGAGACTACCATAGCAGGTGGAGTCTCAGAGAAACAGGGTTCCAACCGGAATCTTTAATCTTTCAGGTATATTACTAGGAAGAATTTATTCACAAAAAGGTTTGTCAAATATTGAAATGGGCTGTCCAGGTGGGTAGTGGATTCACCATTCCTGGAAGTGTTCAAGAAATGACTGGATTTAGCACTTAGTGCTATGTTCTATTTGACGAGGTGGTGATCAATCAAAGGTTGGACTTGATGACCTTAACAATTCTATAATTCTAGGTTGCCTAGTACTGTGTCCAGTCTGGTCTTGAAAATCTCCATGAACAGAAAATCCACAACCTCAAGATATGACAACTTGTTCTAATTCTTCACTGTGCTCCTGGTAGAAAATTCATTCTTATACCCCATTTCAATCCTTGCAGTCACAACTTATGACTACTAGCTCATTCAAGCTCTGACAATGACAGAATCACAATACTTGAGGTTGGAAGGCACCTCAGGAGGTCATCTGGTCCATGCCCTGGTCAAGCAGAGTCACATAGTGCAGGATGCTGAGCACTGTGTTCAGACAGTTTTTGAGTATCTCCAACAAGGAAAACTACACAGCCTCTCTGTGCAACCTGTGCCAAGGGCCACTCACCATCAGTAAAAAAAGTACTTCTTGATGTTCTGAGAAAACCTCTTGAGTTTCAGCTCTTGCCTATTGTCTCTACTCCTGTCACTGGACACCACCAAAAAGACTCCATCTTCTTGTACTCTCCCCTCAGGTGTTACAGACATTGAACTCTGCTCATTTGGGCAGAGTTCATACAAACAGAAGTGATCCTTCTGGTGCTCTGAGTTCTCTTCTGCCACTCTAAGAATGAACTGCCCCTGTTCTGAGCACATATAATTGCATTCTCAGCTCTCTCAGTCTTTTCTTATATGAGAGGTGCCTCACTCCCCTAATGTACTTTGGATCCCTTTGCTGGACAGTTCTTATGACAGTTTCCAGATCAGGGAGTTCAGAGAGCTTCCAGATTAGGGAATGAATCAAGCATAATGACCAATCTTAGTATTCTTTTAACAGCACTACCTCTTGTTACTCTTGACAGTAGGAACTGAAGAGAGGAATATAAAAACTTGCTGACAAATGTCAAGGTTTTGAAAGAATTATTTCAATTTCCATTTTTCACCTTCACCAGAAGAATAGATTTCAACCTATTTTATTATGGAAAATTATTTTCCTGTAACCTTCTATCTTGAAATGCCAGAACTATTATCACAATTAGAAGAAATATTTAACCTAAAATAGGACCATTTTTATTTCAACATATTGCACTGTGGCATAAAATTGTGATTTTCAGCTTTTTTTTCAGTAGATGCACAGCAAAAAAACGCATAAAAGCCGTACCTGCCCCTATTTTTGTTAATTACCATGCAGCTTGTGAAAAACAAAACAAAAAAATATTAGAAATTATTAAAATAAAAATTATTACTTTATATTTTACAGAATTATATAGAATGTTATGCATTCTATGATACAGTAATGGTGCAATATTTTCATAGCTTTGAAAAGAGAAAGTATCTTCCACAAAAATAAAAATTTAAGTGCTACAATCATTACTCATTTGCATCTTTATGTTTTAAAATTAGCTGTTGAAAATCATTTGACATGTGTCAGAACCTCAATGCTTCACTCTCTCAAAGTGTATCATTAATTGTACTAGCATAATGATGTTAAAAATAGATAATAACTTCTGAAAATAATAATAATAATACCTTTCTTCTTTGAATCTTTTTGATGCAATATCCCATGAAATGCTGATATTTTACTATAGTATTTCTTTATCAGATTCTCTAGACTACTTTCCTGAAGCCATGTAAAGCAAAACTTTTCAGAGTTGAAGGTTGGAATAATCACTCCAGGACTTAGAAATTCTAAAAGTAAATAATAAAGAATCACCATAAACATTTCCATAGAACAATTTTAGGGAATAATCACCAGACATACTTAGCAATTTTGCTATTTTTTTTCTGAATTGTCTGCTGAAATTTCAACCTCTTGCTGAACACTATGTGAAATTGAGAAAATAATACCTCAATCTCTAATACTTACATAGAATATTTAATTAATAAATACTTAAATAATTTCTAGACTAGCTTTATTTATGTATAGCTGGCTATCATTGTATTGAATTCAAAGTGAAAAGCAGAAATACAGACTAAAAATACAGGAGAGAATTCCCTTGTAGAAAATAATTGGATTTTAAACTCCTCTCAGTTAAAAGAATTTTGAGCGTCTTATGTACTAGGAAAGAAGAGAGTTTCTAACAAAAGCAACACTATTTTCAGTGCTCTAGTAATTTTAACAATTGTTTATTTTGTTCTTAACTAATTTAAGCAAACCCTTTCCCTTGAAAAGCCAGATGGATCCTGAGTACCTCAGAGCTACATAACCCTTAATCATCTATTAACACCACTATCTTCTCTTTTGTCTGTCACAGCCAACTCAAAATAAAGTCAGGCATACAGTGTAAATTTTGTTAATAGATGTAGTCCTATTCTACTGGATAGGACTCTAATCACAATAAATAAAATGTTGAGTTTCAGAATCTTGAACTGATTCTATATTTCAGCATAAGATCTGAGAGTGGACATTAAAAAAACCCCAAAACACAAACTGTAAAATGACATACTTGCCTAGGACTTGCCTTTTCAAATTCTAAAATTCTGTATTCTTTACTTATTGGTATTTGTGCTTCAGCAAGGCACATGATGCTTGCCTCTTTTTAATATTTTTTTTCTATATGGATGAAGACCACCTCCTGAAATAGAAAATTCATCTTCACTCACAGTCTGAGAATCTCCAAATATCAGACCCCACATTTCTGAAAAAGTAGTCTGTATTCAAAGTTAAATACTTAAATATCTAAGGCTACAACAAGACTTTAAACAACTAATATCTACTTGGTAACTTGTAAAGCACCTAGAAGCTCAAATGTACCAATCCAAAGTGTTCAATTAGCTGTTTTTCTTCAAGCTGTTTCAAAGTCACAAGTCCATCTACCCTGTGAGGAGTTTAGAGGATCTAAAGTCATCCTTGCAAATTTAATTTTTAGATCTGGACCACTAGGTTTCAAGTATGGAAACATAATATTCATAGTATTGAAAGTTATTTTATTGTAATTTAATTGTTTAATGTTATATTTATAGTGCTGAAGTGGTAGCCCTGAACAGTTTTTCTGAATACTGGTTTGTTCCTTCCCTGACTACCTCTACGGACTTGTGGTCCAGATATGACTTAATGTTTTGAATCTAATTCCAAATTGTTCCCTTTATTTTCCTTTTCCTTTTAATTTCCTCCTTTTCCTTATTTTTAAGTAATGTAGCACATTTATTCATCTAAACTGTGATCATGTAAAACATTCTCTTTAGTGTGTTTGTAGGAAATGACAAGACTGGAAAACAGTTATTTTTGATAGTGGTAATGACCTCTCAGTGCATAAAGTGTACTAATAAATAAAGAGCACTAAATAAATAGCACTGAAACCATTAGATATATTCAAATATTGGCCCTTAAATGTATTTATAGCTGACAAAACCACAATTGTTTTGCTTAGCATTAAGAAATGGAAACTGAAAACTTCTATCACTGTGGCATGGAAAGTATGCTGGTATTAAAATCACATTTATAAAACAAATGTGCTGGGAGAGGACAAAGTTTAAAAAGCTGATAGCTCAAATATAAAATACATTCATAGGATCAGGGAATCATTTAGGTTTGAAAAGACCTCAAAGATCATTGAAGTCAACAGTTAACACAGCACTGCCAAACCCACCATTAAATCATGCCCCTTGGAGCCACATCTACACATCTTTTAAGTACCTCCATGTATAGTGACTCCATTCCCAAAGCAGCCTGTTCCAGCACTTAACAATACTTTCACTGAAGAAATTTTTCTGAGTGTCTAATTTAAACATTCACTGCAGCTTTTCCAACTCAGAATATTCTGTGATTCTGTGACTTCTGAGGACCATTTCTTATTGTCCTGTAAGAAGAGACAGAACCCCACCCCACTACAACCTCTTTTCAGGTAGCTATAGAGTGATAAAGTCTTTCCGCAGCCTCCTTTCCTCCAGATTAAAGAACCCCAGCTCCCTCAGTTGTCCTCACAGGACTTGTGTCCAAGTCCCTTCACCAGCTCTGTTGCCCTTTCCTGGACTTACTCCAACACCTCAATGGTCTTCCTTGTGATGAGGGGCCCAGAACTGGATACAGCACTCAAGGTGTGGCCTCACCTGTGCTGGGAGCAGGGGACAATCACTGCCCTGGTCCTGCTGGCCACACTCCTGCTGATACAGGCCAGCATGTCACTGTCCTTCTCGCCCACCTGGGCACACATTGGCTCATGTTCAGATGTTGTTAACCAGCATCCCCAGGTCTTTTCCATTGGGCAGCTTTCCAGTCACTCTGCTTCAATCAGTATTACATTGACACTCATGGCCACTCTGAGAAGGGATTCAAATGAATTTTTAAAAATCAAACCAAAGCAAATTAAGACTACAAACAGCATTTCACACTGTGCCACAGATAGTTTTTAATCTAGTGCAGCTCCTTTAGTGTTTAATAGCATTTTGTTCAGTGTTTTATTCCTTGCCATTAATTTGCTCTGAACAGCCTTTGAAAACCAGACATGATTTCATTTGTGCTACAAATTAATGTCACAGAATTTACAATATTCTTTCTCTTTTTGTCTATGGAATAGGTACAAGTGATGACTCCCTTACCAAGAATAGACACAAACATACATTAAGATTCTGATATATGAAGAAGAATAAAAACATCTTTTTTATTGGTTGTCTGTACATGTCTATGTACTGGTTTTGAGACAAAGAGAAGGCAAGTATATTGGATGTGGCTGAGATGGAGCTTTTTTTGGCAGAGCAGACCTGCTAACGCTGTTCTTTGAACTGGTTGCTAGAAAGGTGTTGGCAGCAAAACCAGTGGCTTCTGCTGGGCAGTGCTGGCACAGAATCAGTGCTGTCTGCCCAACATTGTGTCCTCTTTCTATAGACAGGGGTGGGCAGGATCTTGGGAGTGGACAACTAGGACAGCTGACCCAAACTGACCAAAGGGATATTCTATATCACATTATGCTGGTTCAGATGTAATGGCTAAGAAAAGTAGGAAGAAGCAGGGCACGTGCTTAAAGTCTTTGCCTTCCAAAATGACCAATACAGGTGTGGAAGCCCTTCTTCACAGGAAGTGGCCGTGCATTGCTGGCTAATGGGAAATAGTGAATTCTTTTCCTTTGCTTATGCACTTTCAACCCTTTAATTTAGTAAACTGCCTTATCTCAATCTCTGAATTATTTTCCACCTTGTTTTCTCTCCCCTGTCCAGCTGAGAAAGGGGAATCATAGAACAGCTTTTTGGCCCCCTGACAACCAGACAAGTTCGACCCACTACATCAAGAAGAAAAGAATACAAGCTTTAAACTGTTACCAGATTTGAAACCCTTTTCCAAATCATCATAATTACTTGTAATAATATGCTTAGGGATCATGTTAACCCATTCTGTTAGACAGAATATTTCTATGTTTACATTTAGAGAAGTGAATCACACATTCTCATACATGTATATACTTACATACACATACATACATACTTATACAGCAAAAATGTTTAATTTAGACTTCCTGATGATCATCCCCTGAATGGCTTCATTACTCTATGGTGCACAAAGTGGACTACTAGTCCATGATGTCAGTTTAGAAAAACCTTTTTGTCAATTTACATCCGAGAAGAAATGATAGAAGCTCTCTGAACTAACACAGAGATCTATTTGGTGAACTACTTATACAAATCCAGTCTTCCTAGGTGTTAACAAAAATAAAAATAGCATTTAGAGGACATTTTGCCTCATGCTACAGTAATACAAAATTTCTCACATGAAACAAGCAAGAGATCTTGCTGCTGCTGCATTAATGCTAACAAAATGTAAGAAGCTTAGATGCAGCTGTCCAGAATAAGTCAGACATCTGTTCTTTAATAGCTGCTCTAGAGATTGTGGCAGGACTTCTATCATATTTTCTAAGTTATCTGCTACCAGCAAAGACTGTCCATGGCAAGGAAGGTTTTCTGGAAGAAACTTGGTCTTAGATCAGCTCTTCTTCAGCATTTGCATACACAAGAGGATAAAACTAAATTATATGAACTGGCTTAATATTATATACTTAAGGTCCATACTTTTAGGCATGGATAGCCAATTCCAGACTGAGCCAAAGTTAGTCAATAGCTAAGAAATGTGGGCAACCAGAGACACACTTCTTCAACTCACTCCTTGACACCTGTCTTTATCAGAACTTAGAATATAATATACAAATAAGGCAAATCTTAAACTCAAAAGATAGCACCTTCTCTCACAAAATAGGATGGCTCCAGAAACAAAAATAAAATGCACAACTTAATTCATCTTCCAAAAAAGTAAGAGAAATGTTACTAAGAAAAAAGCATACATTGATTAAACCAATGTTACTGCAAGAACTTAGCAATATAATTTTCAATTTTTGAAATTAAAAAGAAGACAAACTCAATAGTTTAGTTTTAGTTCTTTTTCCTTCTACCTTTTCTCTTTTTAAAGTTCTAGTTAAGATTGAACTAAGCATTGACCACTAATTCTAGATTTTCATCAAGGTAATAATTATTATTCAAGGATACATTACAAATAATGCTAAAAATCAAACTCATGTAGATTAAGAATTAATTTACAATAGAAAGTAAATGTCTCAGAATATTTGTAAGTAAGGTGCTGGACAGATAAACTCTTCCATGTGCAGGTCTGGAAGCAGGAGATGTTTTAGTCCTCCACTGGCAACAATCATCTCTACTGTTTTGGCATTGGTAGGTACAAAATTCTGTCAGTAAAGACAAACTAGGCAGTAATTGGGCAGAAAATTGCTGAGACTGGCCAAATGGTGATACATATGGTGGAGATATGAAAAACAAGGATTACTTGTGCTGAGGGAGATGGATTGTTTAATTTATTAGATACCATCTGGGATAACAATAAGCAGCAGTTTTCTCCCTCCTATCTCTTCATAGTAAGAAGAGCAGGACACCCAGTTCTCTGGCATGCTCCCCCGCTTGTAGTTGTAAACATCTCTCCCTTCCTCCCTCGCTTTTAGAATAAAAGCAGCGAATTGACACTACATGGACCACTGCCCTCATTTCAATTCAAAAATTCTGATTTCAAAAGCAATAGTGTGAGAGACTGGAATGATCACTGGCTTGAGACATTTTAGTGGCATATGTGGGGAAAAGAGCAGGTCAAGTTTTGCCTTGGCTCGGCAATGCACTGCTCCATACACCACCCCCGCTCTGGGACTGTATCCCAGCCCTTCAGAGGCCACCAGTACCTGGAATGATGGAGGCAATTCTCCACACCTCACCTCTGAAGCAGCTAATCCAGCTCCCAAGTGGCCAAATGAGCAGAAATCTCACCTGGGAGAGGGGGCCAGGAGAGCCAAAGGATATTTAAGCCAGAACACAAGGTGACAATATTGTCTTATCTCTCCTTCCTTTGCATTTGACATCAGCTGGAACACTGCTGGAACCAAGAGCGGAAGCTATCTGTGTTCTTCTATTTATTTCTTCTCTCTTTCTTCTTCCAATTTCTTCTTCTTGAAGTTTGAATAGGCTAAAGTTGGACGGGATGAAATTTGCCAAAGTAGTGCTTTGTGAAATATTTTTGTTGATTGAATGTTGTGCTAAACTTCTGCCAAATTCCCTGATTTGTCAGTAAAATTTTTGTTGTTCTGATCTCTTAAGGAATAATTTGTGCATATTTTCTCCCATGCTCAGGGTGCATAAAAGAATCGAAAACCCTTTTAAGAGACTCATTGAGCAAGCTCTGGAGTCTTACAGATACCAACTATAATCAACTTTAAGTCACAAGATGTGAGTTCTTCCAGAAAAAATGGCTAATACTCAATGCAGATATTCAAATGTGAAGTGTTTTTTGAATCTGGTTAACTTTAACAGGTTCAGAAATGTATAAATGATCCACTCTACTAGCAGTAGGGGTGAGGGAATATTTCAGTAAATGTGGTAGGTTGACCCTGCCTGGATGCCATGTGTGAACTGATGCTGGTCTATCATTTCCCTCCTCAGCTGAAAAGAAGTAAAATAATTTGTGACTTGTGGGTTGAGATAACAACAAGAATGGATCAATCATTGATTATTATCACAGGCAAAGAAGGCTTGACTTAGAGAAATTAGTTTAATTTATTATTAATCAAATCAGCATAGGATAAAGAAAACTAAAACCAGTTGTTGAAATTTCCTCCATCTCTCCCTTCTTCCTGGGCTCAAACTCACTCACGGTTTTCTCTGCCTCCTTGCCCTAACAGAATGCAGAGGTGGGAAATAGGAGTTTTGTCTCTGCCACTCTTTCCTCTTCATGTCCTTCCCTTTCTCCATTATGGGGGTGATCCTGCAGGAGAGATTCTCTAACATGATTCTCCATTATGGGCTGTAGTTCTTCAGAAACTGGTGTGGATCCCTTCCACAGGGTGCATTCCTCCAGGAAGAGACTGCTCCAACACTGGGCTCCTGTGGGGTCACAAGTCCTGGCAGTAAACCTGCTCGAGTGTGTGTTTCCTATGGAATTCTGGCATGGTAAGGTGAGTCAAAGGAAAAGAGTGAATATAGTTATTTGTCTCTGACAGACTGAAATAGTCTCTGCCAGAACTTTTGTCTGAGGGGAATGGTTTTATAGTTGCTGAATTTGGCTAAAGTCAAACATCTTACAACTTTACAAACAGCAGACCTTAGTAAGGCCTTTAGAGCATCCTGAGCAGCAGGGTGCCATCCTGAGCCATCCTGAGCCATCCTGAGCTTGCAGGCTGCAAGCAGAGTGCCCCTCTCAGTGGAACGTTTCAGAGCATGTGTGATTAGATTTAAATACACTGTAGAAAGTATAGCACACATATTGTATTCTCAGATTGATAATTAAGTCACTGTTACAATTAGAGTAAATTCTATTGAATCATTTTATGGATCTTAAATTAGTCCATTGATGAAATGCTGCTAACACCTTCAGACATAAACCATTGATCAAGTCTGAGGCTAAATTCACAAGGATGTCCACTCTGAACCTTATGACCCAACAGAAGGGACTCCATTGCCCCTTTTCCCCTTGGCCATTCTCCATCCTTACCATTTTTAATTTCTGGGTTTTGCGTAATTAATTCTAAATTGGTTATAATTTTGTTGTAGAGTGATGGAGATTTAAAATCAACTATTTATATGCTTTTCACTTAGGCATTCTTATTTTCTATTCACAAGAGAGACATTTTTTAAATGCAAATTTAAGAGAAAGCTAAACAAGCTACCTCTTCACTATATTTACTGAAAAAAGCACCTAAAATATCACTAATGAAAGGCTAATAACCTGTGTAACACAGGCATACATTTGGTAAATCCCACCAGTACACATCTGTGAGCCTATGATTTTAAAAAGTATGTAGTGGACAGTTTTCATTACTTTGGAATTACTTAATTTTTTTTTTTTTTTTTTTTTTTTTTTTTTTCTTTAGCATTTCTGTGTGTGTAAATTTCTATTTAAAATACAGTACTGTTACAGGTAATTTAGAATGACTAACTAACTTGGTAAGAGTTGATGGAGAAAAAAGTACAACCAAAATATGATGCTTGGACTAGCATTACAAATCCTTTCTGAAATCCTGAAAAGTATTAATACAAACTTAAGAGTAAGAATTCATAAAAAGAAGCAGCAATATAGATTTTGTTGCCCTGTAATGGCTCAGTTGCTTAATTGAATTGCTTAAATCAAATATCTAAGCTCCTGGTATGATCACTGTGAGCTATTAAGTTGACCTATATTATACTTCTGAACCGAGTTAGCTGTGGTAGGAGTCCATTCTTTAAACTGTGTTTCCTAAGGCCATTTTAGATGTCCTAATTTACTCCATCTGGCCTCTTACTCCTGCCCCAGAAGATCATAGGTAAACTGGGTCCTCTGCTGTATCTGCCAGCTCCATATGATTACACTGAATAGTCTAAAATGTATCAGAAAATAATATTCAACATCTGAAGTTAAGCAACTGTATCTCCTATATGAACATGCCAACTCACTCTATACACAATCTAGTGATTTTAATGGGAATTTAATCTAATTAATGTGCTGGTGACTGAAACGAGATTATTTGCATAACCTGTGGCAGATGAGCATAAACAGCAAGTTGACATACTTGAATTCTGGTCCTAGTTCCACTGGGCCTTGCTGTAAAGCCTATATTTTGATTTCATTTTCTTTTTGAAGAAGATAGTGAGACTTAGCTTCTATTATATAGTACTCTCATATCTTCAGATTAAAAAATTTAATAAGAATTATTAAAATTATGCAGTTATTCCCTAGGGATGCCAAGTAATGAAAAATTCTTCCATTACCAATGTTGTTATCAGCTATAGTCACTAGGAAAATAAAAGTGCAGGCTATCTTTATATCAGTTATTTCAAAGGAATTGTTTCAGAATTTTAGGTTGCAGCGCTTATGCTCTGACCTTAGTGTCTACAAGTTTACCCAAATCAAGCAGCACTTTCTGAAAAACAATGTGACATCATTAATGATCAGGGCTTCCATAAAGCTATATTCAGTCTGTTAGTTTCTTATCTACACAAGCTCTTATTTTATTCCTTCTGTCTCAAGTTAGAGAAATTTGTGCCTGGTAGTTTGAAGCAGCATGGGAATTGGAAGAGAAACATCCATTTTGATACTTCAGAATCTAAATATGCCTCTGAAAAAACACATGCACACACTCATGCATAATTTTTTCCTAAAAATTATAAATATTTTTTCTTTCTAACTGAACAAACTAAGTACTTGAGATTATTAATTGAAGAAGAAAATATACAATCAAATAAATTCTGCTTACAGCAGAGAAGAAACATATTTACTTCATTTCTCTGGAGTATTTTTTTATTTCTGTTCATAACCATGTTTCATGGAAGTGGACATATTATCTTCTTGCTGTCATTCAATCTACCCTTCTATACCTATGTTAGTGATAGTTTATGTTCCATTCCAAAAAATCTGGTAATGTACTCAAAATATGTTGAAAAATAAATCAGAAGGAAGGACAAATAATTTTATATAATGCTTCACTGCTGTATTTATTCTGATAATGAGATATGCATTGAAAGATGGAAAATCTCTTCCTGTTCATGTTTTGCTAATTAAAATCAAAAATTAAACTAGAGGTCTTAGGTATAAACCCAGACAAGTAAATGTGTTATGGACAATAACGCCCTTACCCATGTAAAATCATCTCTTTTTTTCTCGTATGTTCAATTTCTTACACTTTCTGCCCTCTTTCTTTTGTCCTTATGACTCTTTGGTTCCTTATTTAAATTGAGCTGTTCAGTGTACATTTCAAGGCTTGGTTTGGGTTTTTTTTCCTTCCCTATCTTCAAATGCCTAAAGCCTTTTTAAGGTAAATCCTCTTAGTTCAGGATTGCTATGGTAGCTGAAGGCATGACAAGTCTTTAATTACAGCTGTCTCCATTGTACCTTTTACATATGTTTTTAATTTCTCAAGCATTTCCCTTTTAATACCATTTAGTTATTCCATTATTGCTGCTAATTTTATTCATTTGAGAAGCCATTAAGAAATACTAAGCTAATTAAATGAGATGGATTTCAGTAGTAAAGGAGATTTATTTTTTCATTGTGAGGGAGGAAGAAAAGAGGAAGATTAAAGAAATTAATCTGCGTATTTGTAACATTATTGAAGGAACAGTACTCAATATATATTTATGGAAAATAGTGTTTCTTAGTGAAGAGAACAGTGGTCTAATACTCATAGATGAGATTTTGATTTGCTTTGCCTTGGGCAAAGTACCTCTCCTTACTATGAGTCTTTCTTCCAGTCTGTTAAATCAATGTAACTTCAATGGCAAATTAGTTTTAGTAGTTTTTAGCTAAATTGTGATAATTTTTCACAATGTAATTTAATTTAAAAAAAAAAAACAAAACCAAAAAACTACCAATTCATCTACTTAAATCACTAATTCTGGGAATTTGTTTGGATGCTGATAAGCGCATTAATTTACATCTGGATTTGATACAACTTCTGGAAGCATAAAAAAAAAAAAAAAAGCTTTTTTTCCAGTACTGCAGTTTAATAAAGTTCATGAAGTCTAAAATTGCCATTACATGACAAAGCATTCAACAAAATTATTTTTCTCACTTTTTATGTTACAGATGATGGCTAGTAGCACTGTATGTAAGAAATGTGGACACATGAAGCAATCGCTACTTTTTTGGAAATGATGGAGTAACTATAAAATAGAGTGAAAAGGTAGTTGAATTATCATTTTAAATATTAAACTAAAATGATCTAAAATATAATGCATTGTTCTTTGACAAAAAATCAAAGTAAATTCTACAAGTTTTGCACTAGAGTCCGCTGTAAGTGCAAACATACACATAAATTTATGTCTAGAATAAGTTCTCTGCCACCATAGAGACCTAAAATTAGCAAATCAGTTTTAAAAACTTGTTTTTCCATCTCAGGAAACAAGTTCCATAAACAAGTTTTTAAGGGGAAAAAATCCAACAAATTGAGTATTGATGTAAATAAATGATGTGCAGTATGTCTCTAATAAAGAATGATGCTAGTTGAATATTTTTAACTTCAAGAATTTTATCTAGCTTTGTACTGTCAAATTGACAAGTGCTCACATTAATATGTTATTAGCAGGGTTTTTACAAGCTTCCTCCTTCAAATTAAATGCAATTACCTTGAGATCTCCTCTTTATACACGTTGAATTCCCTGTAGAACTTCAACAAACATTAGACAAATTTCAAGTCAATGCGGAGTCAATTGCTTTGTTTAGAAAACATCAAGAGAATAAACTTCTCTATATATTTAATAGAAGGTCATGCAATTAATTGAAGGGGAAATAGGTAGGTGGAAATACGAGTATGTAGAATTCTCTGCAGAAGTGAAGTCCTTAATAAATTATTTGCTTCTGTTAGTTGAGGCACTGGTAAAAAATTAGAACAAAATGAAACCATAAAGCTGTCTACTACCTGTGACTATAAAACTTTGCAAGCACACACTCATGTGTTTTAACAGTCACTAGTAAGATTTCAAAGTCAGGGAATGAAAAGATTAGGAAAAGGATTTGCTTCAGAAACCTTAATCTGCTCATCATTTTTGTATAAATTCTGATGCCATCTTTACTTGCATGAACTTTTCCCATTACACTCATGACATGGATAAAGTTCCATTAAAAAGTAACTTCTCAATTTTTTCCGGTATTAAATGTATTGCTGTAGGTTTTATTTACCTTATGCTAATCTGGAGCTGTTCTAAATTCAAAATTATTGTTTCACAGATAATAAAAGTTTCTCTTTTCCTTTTATTACAACAGTATGGGAATACTCTGTTAATTTGGCAGCATATATTGTGGCTACAACACTCTGAAAGAGGTAATGCTACCCTGATTTTATGAAGAGTGAAAACAATTCCAACAGCAATATCTTCAACTGCCCAATTTTAAAATGTTATGATATTTTTCCAGACCATTTTGTGTGTAATATTCTACATATTCCAAGTGCATTTACTGAGCACTTCTACCAAGTGGACTATTGCTTTATCATTAAAACCCCTTAAAACAAGAATTATTAGAAAGCCACAAAAGACTGTTTTCATTACAGTGATGATATTATAACAAGGAGTTAGTTATACAATGCCTTAGGTAACCATATATCATTTAAGCCACACTTTAGGTGATGAAATAAAGAACAGCAAATTTTCATTACTCATTGCTAACCCATAAAGCAGACAGGGAATTCATCTGAAAAAGAACCTAGGAAACCTAGATTTCCTTAGATCATTTCAGACAGAATAATTTGCCCGCAACCATCCTGTAGCTTTGGAAGTTTTAGATGTGGCACACAACTCAAGTTTATGTACCCAATATCACTATTTAGAGAAGAGAAGAACACAGTATATTAGGACTGAGTTATGGGTCGTTCAAATTAACTGGATGCACAAAAGTTCATAATGTGGTGTACTTACACATGCTGAAATACTTGGAAGGTTGCTCTCTATCATCTGTGAAAAGTCATGATAATTAGGCAGGGAAAAAAAGGGTATATCTATGCTGACTTCAAGGAGAGATAAAAATTCAGGGACAACCTATCTTTAGATCCTGGGAAAATTACAGAGCAAACTCCTCTTTAAAGCTATACCAAACACATGAAGAGCAAGATGCTGATTTTTATCAGCCAGCATGAATCTACCAAAGAAAAATCATGAATGAATATTCAGATTGTACTCTATGGTGTGTTGACTGTTTTCTTCTATAACAGTAAATCAGACAGTGATGTTTATCCTGACCTTAGTAATGTTTATCATTCTGTCTGATAATAACCATATTTCCAGGGCTCTGAGTGTACAAATAAAACCTAAGGAACATGATCAGCATCACCTGAGGCTTCCCACCCACACAATACCCATGAGCACAGGACCTCTAAGTTCAGTCCTGGGCTGTACTTCACTGTCTGAGGTATGCTGGACGGATATTGGTTGCTAGTATGCTCTATCCATAAACCCTGCTGAAACAGAGCTAAAGCTGTGGCTTGCCTCTTAACCATAATAATCTGCCAGATGATCACTGGATTTGTTTCTACTTCTGTGGACAGAATACTTGGTTTGACTTTAGATCAATCTCTTCACCATAAGCTTGCTTGGTGACTTAGGCTACTGGCTGGACTTTGTACCCTATATTATCTTTTCTGGCAGTCCTTGAACTGTTAATAAAACCCATTCCTGTCACTGTTATGTTTGTCTACTGCTGGCATTGTGGCCTCTTGGTGAAGTCAGTGCCTCGTACAATGTGTGTGAGGTAGTCATGGAAATTAAATTTCAGTATTCACAGTTAATGACAAGAGTAAATGGGAGTGTGAGATTCTCTATTGCAGCAAGGCTTTCTGATCAGAAAGCTCATAATTTGGGGGATGAAAAAATGCCCAGCTTTAAACATACAGAGATACAAATGTGACCAAACTAACATGGAGCCAATGACAAGAAAAAACTTTGCTCGTCACACTAATTGATGAGCTGTCAAGAAACCACAGATAAACCGAGAGGAAATCCCTGTCACTCAACTAGGCATGAGGAAATCTGTAGGATTATACATGCTCATGGGAAGGGAGGGTAGGGAAGTGAGAAAGGAGGAGCAGAGAGGTGCTACAGACAGCAAAAGGTATTAAAAACCTCAAGTCATACGTAAAACAGTGACAACCATTATGCCTGCCTGGCAGAGCTCTCTGCCTATTGCTGCAGTTTGTCCTGTGTTATTAAACATTTTCATAACTGTGTCAAACTATCCTGTGTGTATGTTTGACTCTGCAAAGATTCAGTGCAAACTACTGGAGGGACTGGCATGAGAGTAGATGTTCAGCTACTTGAGTTAAAAAAGAGCTGTGGGTTGGGTGCTCCTGGACTGTGGTGTGAGCCACTGCAGCCCATGAAAAGTCAGCATCAGTCACTGGAGGCAGCAGGCACTGTTAACCTACAGCTACAATAAGCATCCAGCTGCACCAACCAGAGAATGCCCAGAATGAGAGATGGATAAAAGGGGACAGGATCCAGTCAGAGGTCTAAGGCAGCAGAGGAGCTGTGCTGGTCCTTGGGGAATAAGTAGCTGTGTGTGTGCTTGTGAACCTGAAGAGTGTTTAGTGTGTGCTGTCACACTTCCTGGGTCTGCCAGGCCAAGAGGAGGAAAGGATGTGGCAGTCCAGGTTTGTGTCTGGTGTGAGTCCTATGTGTGGCTGCTCTTGAAGGCTGAGACTTGCCTGTGGCTGCCTGTATATCCAGCCTTGTCAGTGTCCCCTGTGTGTGTCTGAGACATGTGCTCAACTTTGCTAGTGGGACATTTGCCTGTCAATGGGAAGGCAGCAGCTGCATCAGAGCCTGGGCAGAGAGGCCAAGTCCCCCAGGCACAAGGCAAACCATTATTTAATGAATAGTAGTATATATTTGATCCTAAACTCAGTTCACACAGCCAGACATAAAAATATGCCAAAAGAGACTGAATCATTTGCAGGACTGGACTAGATGATCTCGAAAGGTTTTTTCAAACCCAAGCAATGTTGTGATTTGGCAACTGAGACATCAACAGAGTAAAAATTTTATATAAAAGAGGCCTTAACTTTACAAGAAACTAACAGTGCAGCTGAAACCTGAAATTCCTGTATAGATCTTTAACAGGAACACTGAAGCTGTTTCTCACATCTGTAACCAGAGCTACAGTATTTGTAAAGGATGTTCTGCAGGAACATTGTTCACATGCATTCATTAATTGCAATTTATGTCACAGAGTCACCTTAGAAATGTTGGGCAAAGCTCTTCAAATTTAGCAGTTCAGAGGATGCTTTCTAATTTAACATGAATAAATGCATATGATAACCAGAAATACACATAGGACACCAAATCTATGCATTCATGGAAGCTCTTCAAGTGAGCTTGTAAAAGCTTATCTTCATTGTTCTAGACATTAATGCCAACACTACAGAATTAAAATGTTCACTAAATGAGCTTTGCAGCCAGGTGTTTTAGTGTTAATGTAACAGGGTAAAACACAGCTATTAGTTATAAAGGAATATTTTTAAATTACTGTTTAGTTAACCAAAGGATTTATATGAGTATGTATGTGGCATCTTCATTTACATCCTCATAACAGTAATGTAAAAAAGAGATTCAACAGCTGCTTGCTGCCCACTTTATTAAAGAATTCACAGTCAGTTTGATAATTTTTTTCTTAATGAGGAAGTAATTTGTTCCACTACCAGTAAAAATAACTTCTGAAATATTTTTCACAGTGTAAGACAGAAAATCACACAATAAAATTATTCAAGAAATATAACCATATAATCCTATTACCCTGTATGCCACAGAAGGCAGAGAATTATCTAGAGAATCTCTACAAATGATAGGTACTCAATTGCAAGAATACAAAGTATGCACAGTCTTTTGTGTGAAAATTTAAAGCTATGTTATTCAAAATAATTATTTTCTTCATATCTAGTCAGAGTAGAAGTGAAGAGAGTTATTCTAAATGACTACATTCTTGCAATGGCAGCAGAAATTTTCCCCCCTCACATAAAGTTTAGGAAAACTTAAGAAATTTAAATAGTTTAATGAAAATATAAGATGCATGGAGCAGTAGAGCAGGCTGACCAGAGATATTGTGCAGTCTCTGCCCTTGGGGGTTTCCAAGACATAAATTGAAAAATTCTGAACTGCCTTATCTAATTTTACACCTGATCCTGTTTTGAGCTCGAGATTATAAATCTAAGATCTCTGCACTATTCAATAATGGTATGATTCTATGAAGTTTTTACTGTGTGATAAAATATTTTTCTCCTAAGTGCACCAAATTATCCCACAAGCAAAATTTTGGATAGTCTGTGTTTAAATGCAATCTATATAGTCTACTAAAATAATAATTACTTATTCAGAGCTATTTGTTGCAGGAAAAAGAATGTACCTAAGATAAAATTTTACTCTTGGAGGGAGAGTCTTCTTAAATTGTTTCAAATGCATTTCCTTTACTCTTTTCAATATGTTTTACTTATATTGGGTATCTCCACTTTGAAAATATTGAAACACCTTTCTCCTAAGGTTCTGTCCTTCAATAAGTATTACTTTACCTTTGATGACTTATTGTAGTCCTGTTATCTCAGTGTTAGGCTGGTTTTTAACCAGGTATTTAAAAGGTATGTCACTGACCTTCATTCCTATTCTAAGATCCTGTGCAGCATAAAGCCAGGATTATGGCATCTGTAAGTATTAAATCTATTAGTTAGGATATAAATGGTATTGGATAGCCTTAAATCCAACTGGAAGCATGCATCTAGACTTGTCTGAATGACTAGCAAAGCATAAGCACTCTGTGATAAAACAAACGTCTTGCAAAATATGTGAGCAATCTGATCCCCAATGGGTCAAAGACATGTATAATTGCACTTAGGGGGCATATAAAAATGTGTGCAGAGTGACCCAAGCAGCAATTTCATGATATAGAACAAAGGAAAGAAATAGATACAATGGACTGCAGAAAGGCAAGGCATCCTGCTGAGCACACCAGAAGGATGACTAGCAAGACTGAAAACAAGATTAATCAGTATCAGGAGCAGGGGATGAGAGTATGGTGAGGGAACAACACAAGAACACCAGACGTAAGTTGAGAAATCAGGGGAAGAAAGAGGTGATATGCTTCAGTGCTCACTTCTTTTGTTCTTTTTATCATCACCTCTGCTGCAATGTATACGCACAGCTAATTTAGAAGTGCTAAGACCTAGCAGGTTTTTGTATGCAGCAATATATAGTGATAATGATTAAGAATTAGCCATTAGCACAAAATGTGTTGTTAACAAATGGCTTTCTTAAGGCTTTTTAATGAACTAAATTAAGTAACTAAATTAAGTCTTCTAAATAGTCTTGTCTCAGAGATACCCATTTCCAAACTGGAATGTGTGTATACAGAGCACATTATTCAGTTTTGTCATATATTTCACTCTACACAGGATATCAAGTTGTCCTTGTCTCTTATTTTTACTTAGACATATCAAAATTACTATGATGATAGGTTCTATATCACACAACAGTAGAAAATTAACCATAAGATGATCCTCTGTATTTTGAAGGATATTCACTGCCTGTGCCAGAGCCTGGTCTTGAAGGTTCAGTTTATACACAGCAGAGAAGTGTGTTTAGTATGTTGGATAGTCTCAAAATGCAGCATAAATAAAGCTTTCATTTATAGGAGACACACAAGCTAGATATCCTACTATATCCTGTCATAATTCTCAGTAAACAGAAAAAATAAGGAAAGCATCTTTTAATGTTATATAAAGAAGTAACTAGTACTTTAATAAATGTCATTTTGAAATATATTAATTTATTTTACTACAGTACTGCAGCCATTATTAAGACCACTGCTTTCCCTGTCTAAAAGTCAGTGATATTTCTGCAGTTACTTATTTCCTTACTCTCTTGTGTTCTCCAAAATTTGTTATTGCTTTATGTGTAGATAACCCCTAAATCACACAAGTGATCAATGCATCATTCAACTGTTATAATTTTGTTAGAAATGCATTTATCACATTGTTTACGTAGATTGTGACAATAAAGAGATGTCCCACTAAAATCTGCTGGATGAGTTCTTGGAGGTTTAGAAGTTCAATGTCTCCGCAACAGAGACTTACTAGGAAAAAAAAATAAAATTCAGATATCTTTATTTTTAAGAAAAAAAATCTGAAAATTCTAAAATAAATTTAATACAGAAAAAGTGTAGTTAGTCACTGTTTGTTTAATCCAAGTGTCTATTTTTTTATTTAATTCATCAAATTAACTCAGTAAATTGTAAATGAGATAATTCTTTTCAAGTATGAAATATTTGACACGTACGTGTTACATAAACTTCAATAAACGAGGAGAGGAGAGGAGAGGAGAGGAGAGGAGAGGAGAGGAGAGGAGAGGAGAGGAGAGGAGAGGAGCGGAGAGGAGATGAGAGGAGAGGAGAGGAAGGAGAGGAGAGGAGGAGGAGAGGAGAGGAGAGGAGAGGAGAGGAGAGGAGAGGAGAGGAGAGAGAGGAGAGGAGAGGAGAGGGAGAGGAGAGGAGAGGAGAGGAGAGGAGAGAGGATGAGGAGGAGGAGGAGAGGAGAGGAGAGGAGGAGAGGAGAGGAGAGGAAGAGGAGAGGAGGGAGGAGGAGAGGATGAGGAGAGGAGAGGAGAGGGATGAGGAGGGAGAGGAGAGGAGAGGAGAGGCGAGGAGAGGAGAGGAGAGAGGATGAGGAGAGGAGAGGTAGAGGAGGAGGAGAGGATGAGGAGAGGAGAGGAGAGGAGAGGAGAGGAGAGGGAGAGAGGAGAGGAGAGGAGAGGAGAGGAGAGGAGAGGAGAGGAGAGGAGAGGAGAGGAGAGGAGAGGAGAGGAGAGGAGAGGAGAGGAGAGGAGAGGAGAGGAGAGGAGAGGAGAGGAGAGGAGAGGAGAGGAGGAGAAAAAACCTTCTTGCAAGTGTATAAAGTCAAAGTGATCTGAGTGGACACATCTTTTTTATTTAAGATAATATCATGTATTGTCTCTTTTGAGAGCTGATGATTCATCAGATTCCAAAAGCTACAAGCAAATTGTGCCTCATAGTATTGTATATGACATGGATATTTGTAACCAATTACCTGTATCGCATTTAACCTTCAAATACAAGTTACTACACCAGATTTCTGGCCATTTTAAAAGTAGTTGCTCAGACTGGGCAAGGGAACTTCCCCTATTGAGGTTGCCCAGAGGCAAAGAAGAAACAGCTGGTAAAGATGATTGCTCCTACAAACCCATTAATCATGCTTGGACAGAAACAAAACCCACAAAACCTATGAATAAAGAAAGAAGGAAAGTATAATTAAATAATTTCAGAAAATAATTAGAACATATACCCTTGTATATCATGTATACCACTCAACAGTAATAAATGGGCAAGTAAGGCAAAGTGGAAATGTACCCTTGACAGCTGTAGTTTCCGGCTATGAAACATGGATTTCCAACTCCATTAGCTCCAATATGCCCCAAACAAATTTAGATTACACTGTTAAAAAGGTTATTATGCCAAGTATGAACTATAACTCTAATTTCTTCAAAAGTTTATAGCCACAAATGGAAGCAAAGGCAGCTAAAGACCTGTTAAAAAAGCCTTGCAAGAAATAATTTTTAAAATATCCAACCATAACCAAAAATCCTACAACTTTGCTTTGGTTTTTATGTTGTTAAGAATGGAAGGCTATTAAGGCTATTAAGGATGGACTAACTCCATGAATGTAGTAACCTAAATTAAAGACTTTCCATGAGCAGTATTTAGAGATTGATACACCTGAACATGTTTTTCTGCTTGAAAAAGGAGGTGACAGGGTTTGGCAGTAATTTACACCTCCGGCAGATGTAGATCATAGAAAAACAACCTCATGCTTATAAGATAAACTTCCAAATACTATAATAAATATTTAAATTCGCAGATATACACAAAAAACCCTCTCTTTTCTGTAGCAGTAATGAAGCTGCATTCTACCTAGAAGTGATTTTGTGTGCATAAATCTTTCAGTTGTTAAACAATTTGCTATATAAATACTTTAAAAAACCCATTTTTTTTTCTGACAGTCTACTATATTCTATTTTGTCTTCAACCTACAAAACTAGATGTTAAGCAGACAACGGAAATTTAAACCAAACCTATCATTTTGGATTTGAATTATTTAACATGCCTCTTTATCCCTTTCTTCATCCATGTTCAAGAATACATTAGTGTCTGTTTCCAACAAAATGAAATATCTCTAGTTTTGAATCACAGTGCCCCAAATAATTTTTCTTTATTTTGCCTGAATCATTAAATAACTCTAGTCTTCTCATATAACCATGTTCCTTGGAGAAATTTCTTGTTTCAAAAAGAAATCTTCCATTTCTGTTTTTAATTAAACATAGTAGAGGTTTTATTTATATGTTTGTCAGGACATCTTGCCATACTAAGCTTCTAGGATCAAAATCCATTCAAAAACCTGTAAAGCTAAGAGAGAATATGTATTTTTCATACAGAGAACAATAATAGCTTGCCTGCATTGTTTTCAAAAGAATTTCCTTAGGTCAGTCTTCTGGTTCTTTTAATTCATCATATTTTGTTCTCTGATATGCAGCATAATAAATCCTTCTCTATCCTGTTATTATTGAGAGAGAACAACTAAAAACATACCTCAGCTGTTTGATTTTTTTTCCAGCAGAAATATCAGTCTTATCCTAATTTTTTCAAGACTGGAAGACGAGATCATCAGTGCAGGGGAATAAATTGTGATATATCTTACTTTTGTTTTCACCTATTAAGGTTCTCCTTTTCTCACTGCTTTTCTAATCTTTTCTGATCTATTGCAAATACAAAGAACAGTTATTCTAGCCATACAAGAAAACTGTGGTTTAAGTAATTTGGAAACATCACAGGCATTTGCTTTTCAGGTCACGCAATCTCCCCCTACTCCTTTGCCAATGTAATAATGAAAATTATATTTAGATTCTACGAAAGTACTTAAGGCCATGAATATTGGTAGAGGAGAGAACAAGGTGTTCAAATATTTTATTATTATTGAATGTTTCCATTTTCCTAACTTCTGCAGAGATAAGAATAAAGACACTTTGATGCTTTGAGTTGCTTTATGGAGCACTCTCTTTGTCTCTCTTTCTTACACCAGGGACTAACCAAGGCACTGTAAACTACATTAAGGCAATAGAAGTAGTCTTACTCCACTCCCCTGGGACTTATTGTGAATGTACTGCTTTCATTTGCAAAAGGCTTAATTTTCTCCAGAGTAGCTTGTATGGTGCTGCATTTTGGATCTGTGACCAAAGCAGTGCTGATAATATGCCCAAGTCTTAGTTAATATTAGAGCATGAAGGATATTTCTGCTCCTCGCAGCCACCACACCAGTGATCAGACTGGAGGTGCACAAAAGGTTAAGTGGGGAGCAGACCAGGACAGCTGACCCCAACTGACCAAAGGGATATTCCATGCCATATGTGCCATGCTCAGCTATAAAACCGTAGTTGGAAGGAGGAAGGGAAGAGGGATATATTTGTAATTATAGCATTGGTTTTCCCAAGCCACCATTACATGTGATGGAGCCCTGCTTTCCTGGAGATGGCTGAACACATGCCTTCCCATGGGAAGTGATGAAAGAAGTCCTTGTTTTGCTTTGCTTGCATGCCCAGCTTTTCTTTGCCTATGAAACTGGATTTTCTCACCTCTTCTGATTCTCTCCCCATCCCTTCCGTGAGAGTAAGCAAGTGGATGAGAGAGGATTAACTGCCTGCCAGTGCTAAACCATGGCAAGGACAAGCCACCTGCTAGCTTGAATTAAAGTGACCATGTGGTAGAGAACTGGTTCAGAAATAGATTAGTCAGAAAAATGTGGGATTAGGGAAAACAAATAAAACATAATATCATGAAAGGTATTTATCATGAAAATAGAATCATGAAAAGAGAGTCACTATGGTTGCACCTGTGAACTGAACAGAACCAAGGTATTAGTTCAAGTGTGTGATCATCCATGAGATGATCATGAGAGAGAGCTAGCACTCTTCCTCACTGGGTTTAGGCCTAATGCCAACTAGTTCTCCTGTAAGAAAATGGCAGAGATTAGATGAATCTGTTTTTTTGGGGGTAAAGGCTTCAGCCATGGGAAAGCAGGCAGCATCATACAGATAACAGCATGGTAAATACACTAATAATGACACTGTTGTAAATTTATTTAGACTATTCAAACATTATTTAGGCTTGCAGTAACCTCTTACCTGTATGTATCAGGCATGTTCAATTTGCCAATATGAATAAAACACTGGCACAATCAACCTTTCTAATCCACCTTCAGCTAAGTTCCTGACCTTAAAGTGAAGGTCAGAAGTTATAATTGTTCACATTCCTCTTTTAAAAACTAGAGTGGAGTAGCATGTTTGTGTAGGAAGCTAAAGGTATGAACCACTGAAATGCTTTTAGTATTCTGGAAAAATCCAGCTTCATAGAAGCTGGTCTGAATTTACCCTTAAAAAATAATGCATAGAGGAGATTTAGATATGTTAGGAAAGACAAAAAAAAAAATACAGAGACCCATTTCTTTAGAGAAAGGATTCACCTAAATGAAAATGGAATATGCTTAATGGAATCTAATTAATATAATAAAAAAGAGATATGAAGTCTTAAAATTAAACATCATAGGAAATCTGAGAAGTTTGGATGGATGTACAATTTAGTAATTTTGAAATGAAGTCATAAATACAGTATTTCAGAAGAAATTATAAAAAAAAAAGATCAAGTGTAAAGTGTTGAAATAGGCTCTTGAAGCACGTCCAAACTGTATTTCTGTACAAATAATATATAACTAAACAGGTAAATATCTCGCAGAGCAGTGATAAATTAAATAGCAGGAATTATTACAAGCATTTCAAGACTTGTTTGAGAAGATAATCATTGGGATGCTGCAATATACTGCAGCAGAAAAATGTTATAATTATATTTGGTAGATATAGTAAATGGGGCACACATATCACATTATGTTTTGAAAAAAACATACACAACATGCAACATATACATTTATTTTATTTAACCTTCGGATCCTTGATTTACATGGACATTTTTTATTGTCTTACAACTAAATTCCATACTTAAATCTAGACTACTTTCGTATTAGCATTACTCTATTAAATGCATCAAAAGAGCATTTTCAATATTTGCAAATAGTCCTAGGCAAACAGAAAAGCATAGACGTCAATCAGAATTAAGTATCTCAGCTACAGGGTCACTGAGAAAAATAGCCTAACTGTCTTTGAATACTGATGGACCCTAGCAGCCATTAAATTATGGCATTGAAATGGATTGTAATAGAAAGTGGAAGAGAGATGTTCTGCTCCCTCAAGGGTGTGTGTCTGTGACTTCTCAATGCAAAAATGGATAATAAGAAAAGGAGGAAGCCATAAACAAAACACAGAGGCATAAATCAGACACAAAAATAGTTAAGTAGTCAGTAAAAAGAACCAAAACTGGTGAGTCACACTAACTGAGCAGAGTACCTGAAATATGGGAATGTTTATTCCAGTGAAATTATCTGATCAAAGATGATGTCAAATGGGATATTAAGGAAAATGAGGAAGCCATAAAGAAAATACACAGAGAAATAAATCTGAGTAGCATGATGAAGGCAAAGCTAAGAATCATTCCTTACAAGTCATAATAATTAAAGGGCTATGAGAAAACTACAGGCAAACTTGACCTTTGACACTGGTAAGAATGCAGACCTGAAGGTCTGTGATGTAAGAAAGATGCAAGAAGGTAGAAGAAGTTGGGATGCAGATAGGGGTATCAGACCAGTCCTTGAGGGATTCACAAATTTATTTTTGCTTGTCAGCCTGGAAAGTGTGATGTTTCTGCCTCTACACTGCTTCACTGGTGCCCTCCTACCTCTGACAGCCCGAGAAGAGCAGGCGCTGTGGTTGCCTGGGCTTGTCTTTGGTGGGAGTCTTGTATGTGGGTGCTCTTGGGCAGTATCTTGTCTGTGGTCATCTGAGTGACTGGCACTGTTGGTGTTATGTGTCTGTGTCTGTCTGTGTACACTGAGACTGGGCTCCAAAAAATAGCAGGAGTGGTCCTGGGTCAGAGGTTTTGGAGTCAGTGGCCATTTATAGCATTCCTTTGCAATGAATTTTGATAGAGGTGATGATTTTTGGAGTCTCTAAGAAGCCAGAAACTTTTTCAAGATATTATTGTTATTAAGATTTTTGTATATATCAGTTACTATAGAATAGCCACAAACTATATTTATGTGTAAGAAAAATTGCTGTGAAATGATTTTTCCTTCATGGGATGCAGTTTATTTTTTCATCAGCAAGTCAGAATCAAGGATTCTGCCAGAGAATCAAAAAGGCATGAGAGGTAATCAGAGTGTAAAATAGGATTTCAAGAGTGTAAAACCAGTGCAAATGAAGCTAAATTAATTATTATTTGCTCCAAAATTTATGAGAGAGGCCACTAGAGAGATTTGAACATTGAAACTATTTTTAGTACGAATTAGTCAGATTATTGCACCTGAGTAAAGAGATTTTAAAATAAATAACAGAAAAGAACAGTTAAAAAAAGTGTTAACATTTGATGATATATTCAAGGAGTTCTAAGGGAACTTAAATGAGAGCAGCTTTGCAGAAAAAAACCTCTGGGTCCTACTAAATGAGCTGAACACAAAGCAGCAAAGCATCCTTGAAGGAAAGAAAACAATGAGCTTCCAGTGTTGCATCAGGAAAAATGTCACCAGAAGGTCAAGCAAGATAATATTTCCTCTCTGCCTTGCACTAATGAGGCCATCTGGAGTGCTGGGTCCAGTTCTGAGTTCTCCAGAACAAGAGAGACATGGACATACCAGAGGGAGTCCAGGTGGTAGTGAAATACCTGTCACATGAGGAGAGGCTGAGAGATCTGGGACTCCTGAGCTTGGTAGAGTGAAGTCTTGGGTATTTAGGGGATTTTGTCAATATGTACAAATATCTTAGGATGCGGAAACAAATAAAATAAAGCCAGGCTTTTCTTACTGGGCCCAATGAGAGTGTGAGAAACAAAGAGGAAATTAGATATTCAGGGAATTCTTATACCTAAGCAAATATTTTTTACTATAATGGGGGTTGTATTGGATGTAGGTTTCAAGGATTTTTGTGTGTGGGGTGGGCTGCAGGAGTGGCCTCTGAGAAGAAGCACAGGGGCTGCTGTCTGCCAGACACAGCCAGTTCCAAATAGTTCCAATGAACCATAAGGCACAGTGGAGCCCCACAGGCAAGATGATGGTGCCTTGGAGAAAGAATATTTAAGAAAGGATAAAATGCAGGAGCGGACATGTGGGTACTCAGCTATCACACAGGGTGAACCCACAGCAGCAGTCAGGCACTGGAACAGGTAGCTGAGAGCCTATAGAATCTCCAGCCTTGGAGACATTAAAAACCCAACCAGGCAAGATTCTGTGCACCTTACTCTGTCTGAGCCCCCTTTGTGCAGGGGTTGTGGCCTAGATGATCTCCAGAGGCCCCTGCTGAATTCAACCATCCTGTGCTTCTGAGAAATTACATAGGGGCCCCTATAACTAGAAGGCAAAGTTATGTATAGACTTGTGTTTTCAGTGTGGAGTACCAAAAATTACATAAGAACATTTTGGGGTATTCTAACAGCTGAGCAGAGTAGTGTTTACAGTATACATTGCAAGGGAGTTTTAGGTGAAAAGTTCTCTGAAACAAGATTTGAGGAATGTAAAGGCACTGCAAAGAAAATGTTTGTGTTTCTCATATTATAGAAAAAAAAAGATCACTAGAATAACCTGTCCTCAGAAACATATCTGAGTTTTTTAGAACTGTCTCCTTACTAAGTCCCTGAAAAAAAAAAAAAAAGTTTGTGAGATGTGTTTGACCAACAGACTGGGATATCTAAGTGAATGGGGAAATAATTTATCTGACATATGGGCATAATCCACCATGCACTGTGACTTCCAGCAGTCTGATGAAAAGACTTGCTCACAAATTACAGAGTTTAAAAAATAATGCCCAGAGCAAACAGTACAGCTCTGCCTATCCATACATAGGCTAAACCAAATGGTAATTTGCTCTCTTATGGTAATGTTTGGCATCTTGGGTTGTCTGTTAGAGAACCCATTGGTTCTGCAGCCACAGCAGTAGGTACAGTATTAGAAACACTGGTTAGTCTGACCATACACTGATAAAGATAGTTGGGGGGGAGGCTTTACTAGATATATTTGATTCTGCACAAGCAAAATAAAGTTTTTTTCAGATTTTGCAAATGGCTAAAATGTAGATCGATTTTCATCATGAGAAATATCCTTTCTGAAATAGCCAATGGTTCATGTAAGCAATGTAATAACTTAAGAACTCTAGCCATTTTCTCAGAATCAGATAATCATGTAAACCAAAAGTTCTCAAAATTCAGGCTAATGCAGACTATTAGCAGAACTTCAGCTCAGTTATCTTAAAAACATCACTGTATGGAAATAAGCTCTGAGAAAAGGAAGACAAACTTAAATAATCAGGCACTCTTACAGCTCTCATCTCAGTGTGCTTATTTGGTTAAACCCTACTTGCAAGTAGCTGAATTTTATATACCATATACACTATCACTACTATAATCTACTCATATTTCCTAGCATATCTACTTATTATATAATGTGCAAATCTATATGGAATCATAGAATAGTTTGGGTTGGAAAGGACATTTAAAGATTATGTAGTCTACCTCTCAATATATATTATATACTAAATCCTATGCCTAGGATTTTTTCACATATTGCCACATTAGGTCAGAATAAACCAAGTTGTTTAAAAAACTACTTTTAAAAATAGCACCGTGTTGTCTCAAAGAAGTGAAAATTAAGAACTTTATCTTTTTGCTTTCCTGATTCCTTAGTAATATAATGCATGCTTTAATAACTTGATAACAGCTTCTTCCTTAGTGTTGAGATGCCAGAATACATCATAGACCACTCATTCAGGTTGCATACTTAAAAAAGAAATTAGAAAGTCTAAACCAGCCTGAGATACTGTAATTTTTACCCAGAAACAAATTATTTCAGGAGAAAAAAAAAAAAAAAGAAAAAGAAAGGATTTCAGTGATATCAATAAAATCTCCAAAAAGTTGTTTATTATTAATCTGAGATCAAGTTTTTGAAAAAAATAAGCATTTTGATGCGCCTTAATTTTTTAATTGTCTGCAAAAATATTGTCTTGCTGGCATGAATAACTAGTGTTAATAACATATAACTCACTAGTGTTGCACTTTCAGGGAAATAAATCTATATGAGCACAACAATCCCTATCAGTCATCCTTCACAGATCAAGATACTCTAATTATACAATTTGTTTCTTTTAACTTCTCTAAGGATAGATTTCCAGATAAATTTATTTATGTATGAAGTTTGTCACTTATTTTAAGAAGCTGCAATAAGGCTAGAAAACATCCTCAATGAGACACACTATATATGATTCCTTTCATCATGTAAATACTTGTATAGCAAAAGGAAACAACTTCAACCGTTTTCAGAAACAGTGGCCTAAATCACTCTGACAGTACAACATGTGATTGGAATATTTTTAAGGGAAAAATCTCCGTAGGCAGTTTACTGTCAAGCCTAGCAAGACAAAAGGTTAGTTCACTAGGAGGAGAAACTGGATGTTAAATTTGAGGCTTAGGCCTATATGAAATAATATGTTTTTCTTGTATAATATTGCACTGGTTAAGGATTTTCTGCATGTTGTTAAAAGTAAGCACACATGCATATTTTATTAAGAATTCCTGTTAGGTATTTTATCTGTCAGTTATTCTGAAAATATATTGTTGTTTTTTGGGGTTTTTTTCTATGTGACTAAATCAGTATAATGCAATAATAGAAATATATTATGGAGCTTTGTAGCACATCATATATATGTACTCAGAGAAAATATATTATAATAACTCTTAGATTATGACATTTTATCACTTAAATAGGAAAATAAACTAAACCATTATAGTTATTCTAGCATAAAAAATTCAGTAGTACACCATTCCATAGTGACTTACTTGCCACAAATTATTTCATGTTTCTATATAAGTGTTTGAGTCAAAAATTCTAATAGTTTTAAATACGGCTTGCAAAATTTTGTGCTGGCCAGAAAATCTGGAATCAATCAAACTAATCAGAATACTTTAACGTGTTCCTTTAATTTCACAAGGAAAATAACTCTTTAAAAAATAAAAAGTGAATTTGTGTTATTTCTTAATGTTGCCAGAGTTTATTCCACTTTGCTAATGAACAATAGACATGTACTTTTTGTACAACACATGTAACTGAATATATGAAAAGATCATTAACTTTATGGTATTGAATGAAAAATTCAGAGAAAAAGAGAACTCTAATGAATACCAACAAGTATTATGTCTGAAATTACACTCGATTAGATTGTAGAGTGAGATGCTATTTTTCTCTGACTTTTTAACATAACTTTTTCTCTATGCTAATATTTACATTATTTTAAGTGTCTATAGATAACTCAACATTGAGACCAAAATTGCTATCATTTTGTGTTAATTTGTATTTTCGCACAACACAATTAGCAATTCATGTTGCTATATGGAAAAAAAAATATGGAGATGATCCAACAGAAAAAAAATATTTTAATGTTTATAGTGTTTACCCTTGCTCATCTGTACAACATTGCTCAATATTGTTGTGTTTTGTAGTCTAACTTAACAAGTATCTTCCAAAAGCACAGCAGATGTTTTATTGTCTTTTAAATTTTATTTCAATCTAGTACATACATGCTCATACATTTGAATACAGAGTTGTAAACTGTATAAAACTCCGCAGAGGAATGCTCTTTTGGTGTATGTATTGAAGTCTTCAGATATCATCCATTTGGATGCTGGTACCTACAGAGAGGTGCAGGGAATTGGAAGAAGTTTTACACATTCCTACACAGTAACTAATTGTCTTCAGTTATACAGCATTCAGTTATAGCATCACAATAAGTGGTTGTATTAATTACTTATTCAAGGAATTTCTTATTTATTATGTTTACTTAGGGAAAAAATGCCTGTTATAGGAACACTAAAAGTTCAAAGGTTATTTGCCTATATAGCTGCTAGAAAAATTTAAAGCAGCTCACTCTTACACAAAATTCCACTGTATGTTGCACCTCAGAAAACCAATTACTTTTGGATTGCCTTGATTTTTTGTTGCTTATTATATAGCCCAACCCTTCACACTACTCCATGCTGCTGTCTCCTAGGAAAAGATGAAGAACTAGAAACTTGCATCAGGGAAAATGGTGAAGGTATGTAAGCATCATAATACTCTGTCAAAATTCAACTGAAATTTAAAAAAAAAACTTATATAATTAAAATTAAAGGCAGGTAATGGTTGAAGAATTATACTCATAAAAGGAAAATGGTAGTTGGTAATTGACATATTTTTACTGTTAATGTTTTGAGATATGAACTGAAAACCACAATTTTATCTGTCTTTCCATTTTGTCAGAAATTGCGTATATATTTTTTTAAATCAGATATAATTTAAAATGAGATTGTCTCATTTTTCATTGGAATATTGGAAGTGCAACTCTAAATTTACTGTCTACTGACTCTTTGCCAGTATTGTTTCATAGAATATTTCCTCTGTGGATTTTAATGTGAGATAGGCCAGATATGAACTTGCAGTGCTGAGGGCATTTTAGTCTTCTCTTGACTTCTTTCTAAGGTGAAAATTATGTGTGGAGAGAATCTCAAATATGTAGTTCAAACATGAATTTAGTTTTGTATTTCTTCCAAAAAAAAAAATCTCCAAAATCAGAATATTAAAGAATTTTTAATCTCTAAGCTAGAAACACATAAATCTAGTTACCTACAGGGACACAAATATTGCTAGAACAGTTGTTTCAATATTTCATTTCCCAACAAATGACTCAGAAAAATATGTTATAACATGAGAAGACTTCTAAGCCAGAAATCTAATTTCAGTAATTTTACAAAAAGAATTTCTACGCAATTCGTAAATGTGTTAAAATACAGTAAAAAGGAAATAATTAAAAAGTGACTTTTAATTTACTTAATTGGTTTCAACAGAGACAGACTTGTTGAACTAAAGGCACACATTAAGAATTCAAAACTTGACAAGCTTATTAGAGCTCTCAGTATTAATTATGATTTCCATTTTCCTTAATAGTAGTAAAGGTCTAAAATAGTGTCCTTTTACAGAAACATCAAAATGTTAGTGCAAACAGTTTTATATTGCTGTTGTAAAAATGCCCCCTTTCAGGCCTTACCTTTTAAGTCAAAGTGCATGTTTATATTTATATATTTCTCCTACAGATTACATCTTTAAACATACAATAGTGATCTATATATGTCTTTAACAATGCCATTTCTTTTCCCTCCCTAATCTGCATCAGCTTTCCATCAGCTTTACATGTTTCTATTCATATCATGCAAACTTAAACAAAAGCAGTGCTCTTTTCTTCAAACAGTATATGACATATTTGCATGATGAACTGCTAACACATTTAGGTAATGTAACCCTTTCTTCTGAGAAAAAGAAACCAAATTGTAATAAGAGAGAACACATTTATTTTCTTTCTAACGGAGATCACAGATTCATACCAACATAAAGTCAATGGTAGAACTAGTTTAGATTGCTTCTATACAGAATTTTATGTACACATATGTGCTTCTTCCTGCCTATGTCAAATGTGATGTATTTATTTTCCAAATTATTGTTTATCTGTCTCTCATAGAATCATAGGATGGATTGGGTTGGAAGGAACAATCAATTATCATTCAGTCCAGCCATGGACAGGGACAGTTTCCCCTGGATTAGGTTGCTCAAAGCTCCATCCAACCTAATTTTCAACACTACCAGTGATGGGATGTCAACATCTTTCCAGGGCAAATTCTGCCAGTATTACTGACCTCCTTGTAAAGAATACAATCTAAACAGCCCATCTATACCTACCCTCTTTCAGTTTAAAACCATTGCCCTTTGTCCTATCACTACAGATTCTCTTAAAAGACTCTCTCCTTCTTATAAACATTCTTTAGAACTGAAAAGCTACAATAAAGTCTTTCCAGTCTTCTCCTCTCCAGGCTGAATAACCCCAGCCAGCTCCCTCAGGCTGTTCACATAGGAGACAACATGCTTCAGCTCTCTGACTGCCCCTTCAGACCTGCTCTAACAGGCAGGTGTCTTTCTTGTAATGTGACTAGACTCTGGACTCTATGCTCAAGCACAGGTGTTAGGAAAAGAATCTGAAACAGAGAACACTGATTCTTTGTTTTATGAAATCAAGAACAGATTTACAAATGCAGTGGATGAGCTGGGAATAGTCACAGATTACCTGCTCAGCTTTAAGCCATCAACACATATTTTGCATGCCTTGAAAAAATACTGTATTATTGATGGAGGATGGAAAAGATTTTTTAAGACTTCTTGGGTGCAATAGGGAGAAACTGAGTTATGAGTATCACAATGCCCTTTTTGAACAGATGGAACAAAGGTCACAGAGCATGCTGTGTTTCAGCCTACTTTCAAGTCATCCCACTGAGGACATTAAAATATACCTAGAAATAATGTATCATCATCAATTCAAATGAAACTCTGTTTCCACTGTTCTAGATGTATCTCAATTCAACCGGCATTTACAGTATATTGATATTAAGCAGAAATTAACTTTTGTGAACACAAAATATAATGTGTATGGACAATTTTTAATTTGAATCAAAAACAGTACTATGATAATGTCAGCTTACTTTTAATAGGTTTTGCTTAAAATGAATTGGGTTATAGTCACTATTTCTCATTGTCCACACCAAATTATTTCTCCTTGAGCTGATTTCCTTTCATGAGTTTACTGGTAGTAAAGTATGAATCAAAGTATTGTAAAAATCTTAATTGTAACTTAAATGCTTATGATGTATTCAAATGTCAGTTATTGGTAATAGAATTCTTTCTGCAATGTAGGGTTGTGTAATAAAAACTACAAGATTACTTTGATATCAAAAGTTATGTATTCCTATTGGATTTTACTTTGGTAAATCTATCTTTCCTTCTTAGCCCTAAAAATCTGATTTGCTTTGTAATCCATTCTGAATCAAGTGACACCACTGTATCCAATCTAAATTTTGCTGGAACCCAAGAGCATGGATTACTAAATTACAAAAAGCAGAGTCTAAGCAATTCACACTGGTATTACTACAGCTTTTGATAGAGACTACTGCAAATCTGTGAGCTTGACACTGAGGGCAAATGACAGTATTACTATTCTGCTGATCCAGTCAGTGTTATTTTTGCTGTGTGAAATATAGAAGCACAATCCATGGCTGTATGGCATTAGGAACAGTACCTGTTCTTAAATTCTCACTTACTAACAACTTTAATGCTATTTTGTAGCTTAGTTTCCTTATTAATATCCACAGAAACAATTATTCTTTTTATAAACTTTATTATAAACTAGGAAAAAAAAAAAAGCAGTGTCTTCAGAAAATATATTAAAGGATAATGTATTTCTCTGTAGGTCTCCTTTTTTTAAAGATAAACTATGATTATGTGTACATACTTTTACCTCAAATGTTTGAGATATTTTTAATTGAAAAAAGCCAAACCCAAACAAATGGACACAATTCATACTAATGTCCATTCCTGGAATCCTTAACTAATTAATGAGCAGATAAAAGATGTTTTATCCTCAGAAGTATTCACTTTTCATTGGTAATACTTTCTGGGTTTTTTTCATATCAATGTCTCTGAGTACATCTATATCTACACCCATCTGTATCATCAATCAATAGATATCTGTGAGATTGCACTCATATCTACCTTGGATAGGCAAAAAGTAATTATAGAAGGGATAATATTTCTGCTTTTTGATAAACAGTGCTGAATGGAATACTATTACAACAGATATTCACAATCCCTAAAAATTTTTGTTCATTACACCTTGAGAAACTAATGTAACCCGGCTCCTTTTTAATCATTGAAATGATGCATATACAGAAATTTCATGACTAAAATTCCAAATCTTCTGGAATCATATCCTTTGCTCTTAGATAGACCAGATAACAGAAAGAAAGAAGAACTAGGGCCATATTATGAATAGCTGTTTTCATTCTATTCTTGAAAGCCTGTGTACAGAAATCAAACTAAAGCTCAAAATGCAATCATGCATAAGCCAATCATGCTGTGCTGCTCGAGGCTAACAGTTCTGCAGGTATGAATCGAGGAAACACCAACTTCTTTGCTTGTTTTCCACCAGTACATTGTCATTCTTGCTAGGGCCTCAGAAAACTATCATCCTCACCTTTCCTCAGGGCATTCGGTAGTTGACAATAGCAGTCACTCATTCAGATGGTACAGGTAGAATCCTGGTTGCTTCTGTGTCTTGTTAATGATTCTGGATCATAAATACTGCCACTGCTGACAGATGTAATTACTCATGGAAATCCACTTCATTGTATCCTTGTATTTGCCTTACGAGTATCATAAATGGGCTCTTCTCAAAAATCTGACATTCTGGGAAAGTACAGCCCCAATTGAAAAGAGATGTGAGAGCTGACAGGAGATGACAAATGTCAGTAGTTCAGCCACACTGTTGACAGATTTGTCCTTGTTAACATCAACAGTATTAGTAGAATGGTGAAATAACCTATTACTCACTTGCAAGGTTTTGCTGTTATAAACTTCCCACTCCCTTGTAACTCTCCCAGTCTCTCCTGCCTGCTAACCATCCAGCACCATTCCCACAGACACCTCTTGGTAACATTATTTTTTTTGCCACCCAAATAAAAAGGTGAAATAAAACATATACATATGTATATGTAACATATAAAGTTGTGTCAAACTTATTATAGGGATACATCTGTTAGTACACACAAGATGTCCACAGTAACTATGGCCCACACCTGAAGGACAGATTAAGGACTTGTGCAATGAAACAAGTTCTCTCTATGTGAATTTGCTAAACAGTCATAATGATGGACAATGGGAAACTCCTGATCTTGAGACCTTGGACTCAAAACCCTTTGTCTGTGGTCTGGAATGAAATCTCTACTCTGAGCTGGCACACGGATATCTGTCAAAATAGGCACCCTGGAATGTGATTCCCTCATGTGCCCTTTATAACTTAAGACCTTCGCAACTATTTTTTATGAAAAAACCCAAAAAAACAGAATTTTTAAAAATTGAAAAAGTTTTATCTTGCCAAAAAAATATGCAAAAATTGTATGCAAAATATATAAAAATTACAGATTAAATGAAGAATATGTATATTGTTGGAAATACAAGATTTTGCTTTTTCAATACAAATGAATCTCTACATAGTCACATTCTCTCTAAGTCTTTTTAAATTTCTATATTTTTTCCTTCCAGATAGAGTTAATTTTGCAGTTCATGGCAATTAAAAATAAATCTCCCTAGAAATAGCACTAGTTCTGTTCTATACTATTTTACTTTTTATTATTGGTAGTCCACTTAAATCTTAGTTCTTTAAGTTCTTAAATCCTTAAGCACCTAAATCTTAAGCTTTTAAGCATGAAATTTTGTGATATTTATTTTGGTAAGGTAGAAAAGTTCATTTTGTTACTGTTGCCAAATCCATACAAAGTAGCTGTCCTACAATCTTCATGGGCTGAATAAAAATATCCGCCTTCAGATTGCAAGCATCCTTCAGCTTGGTGAAACACCTGAGTACAGCTTCTAGAAAAAAATGTTTTAGAGTGCTTTACTTATGCTTCTGCTTACTGAGATGGATGCCTGTTCTTCGAATGGTCTGTTTCATTTTCATGTGTAAACATGTCATATACCAGCCAGATGCAGCATAAAGAGGATTCCTGCCCTGTGCAGCCTAAATCAAACATGACATAGCAAGTCAAGCTTATGAACAGATGTGGTGTTTCTGGAGGGAAAACAAAGGACAAAGATGAAAAAATAAAAAGTTCAGGCTGTTTGTCAGCCATTTAGTCAGTTTGATATCTCAGATTCTTCTATCTTTTTTTTTTTTTTTTTTTTTTTTTTTCAATTCCATCCTCTCCTCCTCCTTCAAGGATTCAGAAAGTTGAATGCACTTTCCCTCTATTTGCTGATCAGGCAGTGAATATACACTTAGCATATAGTAACACCCCTGTAAATGTTACGGTATATTCCCTTCTAATATGATTACTTTGTGACACAAAAAAATTGCCTTTATTGCTTTCTAATGCGTGCTATTTTTGCTGCAGTTTGGATGTGTAAAGTAGAAGTGGTCTCTTGGGGTGTAAGTGCATAGTAGGGTGGTGGGTTAACCTTAACTGGCTGCCAGGAGCCCAACAAGCAGTTCTGTCACACACCCCGTGCTCCCCTTTGCTCCCCTGTCCATTCCCTTTGGAATGGAAAAGGAGCCTTTGCATATGCCTTGGGGAAAAGCTGCAGCACACTTCAAACAGGCTGCTGAAGCCGACCCCAAAGCACAGAGGCACATGCATGTAACTAAAGACAAGTACTGCCAAATGAACTGCCCACGTCACCAAAGTCTGTGATGATGAGGAGCATGAAGGAAACTTTGCTATGCATTTGTGCAACCACTATGCAGGCTGGCAGTATAGAGGCAGACAAAGTGAAAATAGCTCAGAACTGGATAACACAGGTTAAAAAGCCCCCCAAATTAACGAGCTGTGACAAAAACCGTGAAAAATTAAGGGTAATTTGATGAGCTGAATGCAAAACAAAGGATATAATCAGAGAACACCAATCCCTTGATTTATCTACAGCAATTCAGAATCAGAATTTAATACCTGTGTTTTTCAGCAACCTATACTCACAAATAAGCAGGTGTTTTTCTCTTTCAGTGACTCAGACATGCTGGCAGTAGAGAGGCACTTTTAATTCCAGTATTTATCATGCTATAAAGCAGCTTGAATTAATTACTTTGAATTATAATTAAAGAATCATAGAAACATCTAAGATCATCTAGTTCCAATGCCCTACCATAGGCAGAGGAACCTTGCACTAGAACATGTTGCTGATCCTTGAACATTTCCAGGGATAGGGCATCCAGAAACTTCTCTGAGCAACCTGCTCCAGTGACACACTGCCCTCACAGTAAATAATTTTTTCTTATATTCCTTCTAACCCAACCCTCTTTCAGTCTGAAGCCATTCTCTTGTGTTTTACTACATGTTCTTGTAAAAATCTCTCGCCATCTTTCTTGTAGGCTTCTGTTAGATTCTGGAAGGCCACAATTAGGTCACCCTGAAGCCTTATCCTCTCCAAGCTGCACAGTCTCAATTCCCTTTGTCTCACAGGTTTTTCACATAAATATATTTACAAAATATCAGAAGAATGCATTTTTACAGGTTTGTTGGACTTAAAAAGGAATTAAATATGTTTAAGGTTTCTCATCTGGTCTCTTCTTGGAAAATTTTGGCAGTACTACAAGCTGCAATAGTATATGTTGATGGAATAGAAAACAAAAAATTAATCTATTGGGAAGCATTGGTTAACTTCATGTTAATATTCAATGAGCAGGAGTATTCAGGTCACAACTGGGCTTTGGCACTTAGAACCTCCATAGGGGCAAACCTCTGGATTTTACAATTTCTTTTAAAATATAATGTTGATGTCTAAAAGAATCAAAACTGTACACAAAATATACTGCATTAACTTTAACTTTCCCCAGTATATTGTTTTCTATATTATTTATTTTGATTATTTTGTAATCCTATCAATTTAAAAGTCTGTGCCTTGGAGTAGCTAAGTCCTTATTTGGGTCTGGCTTCCAATCTATGAAAAAATTAGTGGATCAATATGGAATTAACCTGAAATATTTTGGATCTTCATCTTTGTGATCTTCATCTTTGTGATCTTCAACTACTGATATTTGACTTTGTGCTGCTTTATCACTGTAACATGCATTTAAAGTAATAGGCTTCTTTGAGATTTGATTCATTGGGATATGTAGGGAGCACTTCTTAGAACATTTGGAAGATATAGTTTGTTAATTTGAAGGTATTAATTTTAATTTTTATTTAAAATTCTTCTCATTTTCCATTTAATACAAGACTGACATTTATAGAAATCTGTTATAGTTACTGTATCTACAAAATACCTTCAGTCATTAGAACGTCTGTCAATTAATATTTGTAAAAACTTTTCTTTTTATACAAATTTATTCCCATAAACAATCAAGTAGCCTAGAATTACTAATGCTAACATTGATCCACTTGAACGGGTTCATTTTCCTTGCAGTGGAAGAGCACTACATAGAAACTTCTGTTGATCTTTAGGATCTTTTACAGAAAACCATCACCTTGGACAGCATTACTATTCAACATTTAATTATAAAAGTTCAAAAATAAATTTTAGACACAGAACCAAGATGCTAAACTATTGTTGAAGGTATTTCTTCTACTTTGGGGGTTTTTCTCAGATTATAATAGGCAAAGAAAAGAAACTAAAATATAACAAGGGAAACATAATTTGTTTACAAAACCTCAATCATCCTTCTAGAATTGAAAACAGAAGTTTTCGCACGCCTTATGTGATCTTTATATTGAAACATGCCACTAAGTATTTTTCTGCCTTGCCTTGCCTCTACATGCAACAGAATAATTGGCTTGCAGGTAATTTTTTTCTTTCCCCTGCTTTTCTACTCCAGAAGAAAACTGAAACATGAAATAATTTATATGAAAGTATTAATCTCTACAAATACTTGAAAGCTGGAAACCTGAATGGGATGGAGTGATCTTGGCTGGCCCCAATCCACTCTTGCACATCTTCTCTTCTGTGGGACAGGGGAAGAAAATAAGAATCTCATGAGATGAGGCAAAGATAATTTAAGAATTAAAAGCAAAAGTCACACGTAGAAGCAGAGAAAACAAAAAATATTTATCATTTACTTTCCACCAGCAGGTTATATTCAGCTACTCCTTGAGAAGTAGGTCTTCACCATGAGCAGTGGTTGCTTTGTAAGAAAACTGCCCTAACAATCAGTACCCCTCCCCATTTCTTTTCTCTCAGCTTTCATTGCTGAGCGAGATGGCATATGGTACGGAATATGCCTTTGGTCACTTGGGTCAGCTGTCCTGGCTGTGTCCCCTCCCAGCCTCTTGCCCACCCCAGCTAGAGGCCTTTGGGGAGGATGGGAGGGAGGGTTGGGAGATGGCACTAATACAGTTCCAGTGATGCTCAGCTGGAGCAAAGGCACTGGTATGTTACCAACTCTTCTGGTTACAAGCACAAAACACAGCTCCATGAGGGCTGCTATGGGGGAAATTATCTCCATCCCATCAAGAGCCAATACACACAGTCAGGACACTGAAAAATTATAAGGTGTTTGCCCTAAATCACCATTAATTTATTAAAATGAGAAATTATTTAGATTATTTTTAAAGTATTTATGAACAATTATGTAAATATGAACAGATTCAAGGAATCATTTCCCTGCATTTATTTTGCTTACTAATCCACAAAATGTAATTGTCCCCTACACTTCTGCTAACTTGAGCAGCTACTTAATAGTAACAATCTATTCTGAAAATGTCTTTAAATAAATGCTCATATTTTAGTTGTTTTTAGTGCAGGTTCTTCAGTTGTTTTTTTTTTGGTAGGGTCTTATTTCTTGATTTTTCTGAAAGCTACCAAATGCCTTATAAGTAAATAGCAACAAATTTGTTTTTCCAAATCTGTTATTCACAATAAAGAAAGACCTTCATAGGATATGTTTTATAAAAAGCAAAATAAGTTTTATGTAACAAATTTCATTCTTGCCCGTCAAAGTGTTTTTAAGTCTCTTTAAAAAGTCTGTTTGTTCAAAAGATATTGAAACTATAGTGCAGAAAAATGAAATTACATATATACTGAAATAAAGTTTCTTTATCTATGCTGTTATCCAAAAATATGGTCCACATGAGCCATGATTATATTTGGTATATTAAATAGGAGACCTGGATTTATAGTGAAAAAAATACTATAAATAAGAGCTACCTTTGACAGATGCAACTCAAGAGTACTAATTTTGTCTTTAATCTGTATATATCCTTAGCAAGATGCAAGTTCTCTGGTATTGCCTGTGGTTATTAAAAGTACAGTTCTGGTCCTTCTAATGGCCATCTGCAGGGAAATGTGAGTAAATATAGAATTGAAAAGGTGAGCTGGTGTCTGGATAACTGTTATGTATTATGGGTACATTTGGGAGTGTTTTAATATGAGTTAAATTACTTTTCTGCTACAGGCAAATACTCCTATCAGGACACTATATATTATACAACTTTATTCAAATACTTCATTCATTCAGTCTTCAAATAATCCAACCAAAGCAGCAAGCAGTCATCTTTTTTGGCTCCTTCTGTGGGTTAACAATTAGTTAGAGCATGATCTTGAGAGAAGAACCAAGTTTCCTTTATATTATATTCCTTGATTTTCCCCTCTGCAATGCTGCTTGTAGAAGAGACACTTTCCATCCATTAGTGTACAAAGACATTTACCCTTCTTCTGTGAGTACAAGTATCCCAAAATACTTACCTAACTCTTCATGTGTTTTATGGTGTCGCTGTAAAGGATGTTGGTATGTTAGACACAGTGTAAAACTCTCCTAAAACAAATAATAAAATAAAGAAAAAAGAAAGAGGAAATGGTAAGCACTACCAGTTCAATACAGTATAGCTGAAAGTGCACTCTGATACCCATCTTGAGTGCTAGAAGCATAAAAAAAAGCAAAATACGGAGTCATAGTTTATTTTTAGTGTGTAAACATCATTCATGCTCACATAAAAAGAATCTTCACAGATCTAAGTAAATATAACTAGATTGTTTAAATTACTATTAATCAAATAATTTAATTTTGTTTTACAATTGTGGCTGTTATTGTCTATTGTGTAAATAGACTTAAAGATAACACATAGCACTTTGAAATTATGTATAAAATAGCCCTATGGAAATCAGTAAATTTATTAAAGTTCTACTGAGACAGGAAAAGTCAACCATTTTTACCTCCACAGGGAAGCACATTTATATTCCTATAATCCATCCTGGAATTAATACAGCAATTTAAACAAACTACTCAAGAGTTTTCAGTGGAATATTGGGCAGTTTCTAGTTGACTTAGATCAATATAGCTTTACTAGCACCAGAGGTTTGCCAATTTACACATTTCAGTGAATATATATGCTAATTTATACCAGCTGAGAATCAGGCCTTTAAGAGATTGTAAATTTGTTTAAAGGTTTATTCGTAATCCTGGATAATAGGAAGGGATGGTTGGGAGGATTATTTCATTCATTTTAAAGATGCAATTAGGCCAAACATATAGACTTTTTAAAAGCCTTTCAACAAACGGTTGCTATTTTTAAATTGCCATCTTTCATTATGGGAAGAGATATCTTTACTAATAAATTCACTTCACAAGGAGCAATTTAGTTTTTTTTCTTACTGATAAAAAGAGTCCAGAACTATAGTCTGATAATAGATAATCTGTAATCTGACTTTCCATTAATTGATACATACCTTTAGACCACTATGAGAAGCTAAAGTGATCGTAATCACCATTATGATTCAAGGACAATATCTAAGTTGCTATTAATAGTACATAAAGCCTGCTAACCCTTGCATTTCTCCACAGTAGCTCTAGTATCTTGGAGAAATTCTATCTTTCTTAAATATGGCTTCTTAATCGACAAATCAGAGAACATCTTCAGATGTCATAGACCACCTACAATTGAGAGTCAAAGAAAAAGGAAGGGGAAAGGGAAGGGGGAGGGGAAGGGCAATGGGGAGGGGGGAGCAGAAAAGGAAAAGAAAATAAAAAGAAAACAAAAGAAGAAAGCAAAAAGAAAAAAAGAAAGGAAGAGAGAGAGGAGAGGAGAGGAGAGGAGAGGAGAGGATAGGAAGGAAGAGGAAGGGAAGGAGAGAGAATAGAAGAGAAAGAAGA